>NW_006408557.1:20257204-20263058 GCF_000296735.1 Chrysochloris asiatica
TCCATCTCTTCTAAGTTTTCAAATTTGTTGGAGTACAACTCTTCATAGTATTCTGTTATTCTTTTTTATTTCCTTTGGTTCCGTTGTGACATCACCCATGTCGTTTCTAATGCGTGTTATTTGCATCTTATTCTTTTCTTTTGTTAGGTTTGACAATGGTTTCTCAATTTTATTAATCCTTTCAAAGAACCAGCTTCTTGTCCTGTTGATTCTTTCTATAGTTTTTCCATTTTCTATCTCATTTATTTCTGCTCTAATCTTTATTATTTCTTTTCTTTTGGTGACTGTAGGTTCCTTCTGTTGGTCTGTTTCTGACTGTTGGAGATGCTGTGTTAATGTGCTAATTTTAGTTCAGTCTTCTTTTTGGATATGCACATTTATCACAATAAATTTTCCTCTCAGCACGGCTTTCACCATGTCCACAAGATTTTGGTATGTTGTGTTTTCATTCTCATTTGTTTCTAGGTACTTTGTGAATTCACGTTTAATTTCTTCTATTATCTAGTTGCTTTTCAGCAGGGTGTTATTCAGTTTCCATGTAGTCAACTTTATTTCCTTGGTCTTATTGTTGATTTCTAGTTTTGTGTTATTGTGGTTTGAAAAGATGCTTTGTAATATTTTGATGCTTGTAAATTTATGGAGGCTTCCTCTGTGACCTAACACATGGTCTATTCTGGAGAATGTTCCATGTGCACTGGAAAAGAATGTGCATTGTGCCGTTGTTGGGTTGAATATTCTGTACACATCTATGAGGTCAAGTTGGTTGATAGTGTTGTTTAGTTCCTCTGTAACTTTGTCGAGTTTCTTTCTGGTTGTTCTATCCCTTTTCAAAAGTGGCGTATTATAATCTCCCACTATAATTGTAGATTTATCTATTTCTTTCTTCACTTCTAGTAGGGTTTGCTTTATATATCTTGGTGGTCTTTCATTGGTAGTGTAGATATTTATTATGGTTATGTCATCTTGCTCAATTGACCCTTTAATCATTAGATAGTGTCCTTCTTTATTTCTAATCCTGGTTTTTGCCTTAAAGTTTATTTTATCAGAGATCAGTATTGCCACTCTTGTATGTTTTTGATCGCAATTAGCTTGGTATATTTCTTTCTATCCTTCAACTTTTAGTCTGTTTTTGTCTTTGTGTGTAAGGTGTGTCTCTGGCAGGCAGCATATTGAAGAGTCTTGTTTTCTTATCTATTCTGCCATTCTCTGTCTCTTCACTGGTGCATTGAATCCATTGACATTCAGTGTAATTATCAATAAATATGAATTAATTGCTGTCATTATGTTACTTTTTTATGTGTGGGGCTGTTCATTCCTTTGTTCTGCATGTCTTCTTGTGCTGAGTTCACGATTTTTGTGCTATTTCTTGTCAGTTTCTTCTTTGTTTTAATGTTTCCTGGTTCTATTTGTTTTATGTTCTATTCATTTTCATGGTAAGTTGTGAAGTATTAACTTTCTTTGGGAAAGTTAATTAGCTTTTTAAAAGTTAATTTTTTAAAGTTAATTAGCTAATAGTTAAAAAGTCTATTAGCTTTTTCTTGCATTTAAGACAGTCTATTGTATCCTGCAATCTACCTGATCTCCTCACCATCTGGATCTCTGTTCCTATATTTTTCCTTTCTTTGAGATTGTTAGCATTTTGATCTTTGATTGGCCTCACAGGTCCTCTGAATTCGTTGTTGTAATTTTGTTCTGTTCTGAAGCCTGATGTCAACTGAGTTCTGGTGGTGTTGCCACATCTGTCAATCTCTGGTTGTTGTCTGTTCTTGTTGGTTTTTATTCCGAAGAACTCCTTTTAGGATGTTTTGAAGTTCTGGATTGGGCTTGACAAAATCTCTCAGCTTCTATCTATCCTGGAATGTTTCAATTGCATCATCGTGTTTGGTTGACAGTTTTGCTGGATAGACGATTCTTGGTTGCCAGTTTTTTCTTTTAGGGTTTTGTATATGTCTCTCCATTGGCTTCTTGCCTGCTGAGCAGTCAGAGCTTAATCTGATTGCCTTTGTAGGTAATACTTCTGTTTCCCTGACTGCTTTTAGGATTCTCTCCTTGTCTTTGATCTTAGAGAGCTTGATTATGGTATGTATTGGTGATTTTCTTTTGGTGTCTATCCTTCCTGGGGTTTGTTCAGCTTCTTGAATGTTTATCTTCTCATCATTTAAGATGTTAGGGAAATTTTCTTCCAGAAGCTCCTCAACTATCTCCTCTGTGGACCTCTGTGATTCTTCCTGTTCCTGAATGCCAATGATTCTTAAGTTATTCCTCTTCGTGTTAATCAGCATGAATCTTAGACTCTCTTCAGATTCATTAAATCCTTTTTCTGCTTGCTCTTCTATCTTAGCAGTATTGAGAGATTTGTTTTCTAGCGTGCTTGTTCTGGCTTTCATCTCTTCAATTCTACTCCTTTGCCCTTTCAGTTTATTGTCCATTTCTGATATTTTATTATTAATCATCTGGACACCCCCCCCCCCTTGCAGGTTTTGAATAGTTTCCAGTGCTATGTCTATCTTGTTTGATTGCTCCTGTTACACTTTCTTGACTTCTTCCTTATTTTCCTCAACCCCTCTGTGGAACATTTGAATCTGTCTCCATATCATTCTTCTAAATTCCTTCTCAGGCAGATCCAAAGCCTGCTCTTGTTCTAGTGGGGAGTCTGTGTTTACCTCCAGCTCATTTTCTCAGTTACTTTTTTCTGGTTTTGGACATGTGCTGAGATCTGTTTTTTCCTTCTTGGACATATTCAGTAGTTAGGTGGGTTTTTAATGATTAAATGAATGTATGTTGCTGTGTTGTTAAGCCTACTGTGTCTCCTGGTGGATGTGATCTGGAGATAGGCTTCCCTTTTCACATGTAATGCCTAGCAGCTGGTATTGGCTCCTGTCCAGATGGTGGGATATTATGTGGTATATATATATATATATAGCTTGGCTATATGGCCACAATTGCTGTCTGTTCTTGGGTAAGGGAAAGCTCCCAACCCCAGGAAAAAAGTGAGACCAAAAGGACCAAAACCAGAAACAATATAAAAGTAGAGACAAAAACCACCACTCAAAACTAAACATAAAGTCATAGCCAACTGTCCAGTAGCCTTTGTTGTGCAGGTCAGTGTGCGTGCACTGTAGAAACCTCCAGCTGTGGGTGGGGGTGTCTGCTCATTCAGACCCCTCCTCTAGTCACTGCCGTGGAGGTGCGTAGATAGATATTGAGAAATGAATGGAAGAAAGATTGTCCACTATTTTTTATCTCTAAAGGGCAGTTAAGAATCTGTGTCTGCACAGCATAATTCTCAAAATAACTGTGTCCTTGTATGTAATAGTTGGTGTTGGCTCTTGCCTTTTATGTTAAGGTTTTACAAGATACACATATGGTTTGGTTGTATGGCCAGACCTGCTTTTTCTTGCTAGGTAAGGCAGGTATAAATGGTCCCGCCCAGGTCAACTTAGGACTGGGTCCCAGAATCAGATGTTATAAGAAGCAGCCAAAGGATCAGGCTGCAGGACCAATGGGCTCCCAGGAACCTCCTCCCTGTGCTGTGGGAAAACTGTGGGTGCAACACTGGACCCTTTTGGGGGAGCGCTCCCACCCACCTGAAGGTGTCCGAGCTGAGCAGTGAGGATGCAACAGGGGAGAGGAGGAAAGAAAAGTGTAAAATCCATCACACCTCTTTTTCCAGATGCTGCTCTTTGGTTTTTAGCACTGTATCACTGTATAAGCCTGGCTGTGGCCCTGCTCTCTGATCTCAGCCCAGGCCAAAAGGCCCTGTAGGGAGTGTCATAGTCAACTCAGCAATCGTCATATTTTTCTTTCCACAGTTAGATTTGTCCACCAGTGGGCATGAGAAACTAGCGCCTGGTACCCTATACAAGATCTCAAACTCTGGGGCTGCTCTGGGAAGTGCCTTCTCTGTTTTTGTGTGTGTCTTCCTTCACTGAGGAGCCTTTCCTGCCTGTCTCTGCTTCACCCGCCCCCAAACCAGAAGCCCTCTTCCAGGACTACTTCTTAATGCCATGCAGTCCACTATTTGAACCCCATGCATTTGGAAATCACTTGTCTGAGCCCAGTTTTCCTACCTATAAAATAAAGCTTATGACAACATCTGTCTTTCAGGTTTGTAATGAGCCTGGTATATAGAAGGTCTTGTTTCCTCTCCTGCAAAATTTCCCTTACCCAGCTTTCTTCTCCTCAGCATGACTGGGTAGACTGATGTTTCTCAAACATTTTGGGCTCAAGACATTTAAAAACAACCAGGAACCACCCCCAAACCAACAACAAGTAGTTTTGATTATGTAGACCAAGTGCCAGTAAACTTTTCAAAAGTAAACATTTTAGATTTTGCAGGTCACACTATAGTTTCTGTCATTGTAGCATGAAAGCTGTTGTTGTTAAGTGATGTTGAGTCAGTTCTGACTTATAGCCACCTTGTATAGGGTTTCCAAGGAGTGGCTGGTAGGTTTAAACTGCTGACCTTGTGGTTTGCAGTCCACTGCTTAAAGCATCACACCAGGACTCCAAAAGCAGCCACAGATAATACATAAATGAATGGGCACAGCTGTGTTCTAATGAAATTATTTTTATAAAAGCAGGGATAGGCCAGATTTGACTCCTGGACTGTAATTTGCTGACTTCTGATGTAGGTTGTATCTGTTGCTATGTACCATATTGAAAATTGCAATGAAGAAATAATGTAATAAAATTACCATTATAAATGTTAAAGTTAAAATATTACCACAATACCAAGACAGCAACACAGTGTCCTTAGTTCTTGTTGTGTTTCTGTACAAAAAGAGGAAAAGTTGGGGACTTCAAAATAGCATTTTATTAGATGATAATGAGGTTACAGAGATTAATAACAGAACCAAAGAATAGCAGCAAGAAATCAATAGAATTACCAAAACCAATTGTTATCTCTCATAATGAACATGGTGGTGGTGGTTATGTGCCATGGAGTCAGTTCCAACTCAGAGTGACCCTGGACAGGGTTTCCAAGGCTGTAAATCCTTACAGGAGCAGAAAGCCTCATCTTTTTTCAGTGGAACAGCTGGTAGTTTCAAACTGTTGAGCTTAAGATTCGCAGCCTGATTCGTAACCACTATGCTACCAGAACTCCTTATATTCTAAATCTTCTAAATACTAGATGATAGAAGTAGAAGAGAACCTATCTTTATCTGTCAAAACAATAATGCCATATAATAATGCCATCACATGCCATGTAGTTTCTGGAACATTCCACTGCATAATTATGACAGAATGAATTTGAAAAAGGAAAATAACTTCTTACTTTTATTTGCTTTCACAAATAAAATGAAAGGGGCTTCCTGAGAATGACTGGAGTAGATTAGCAGGCAAACACAGCATTAATCAGAAATGTTTTAATAGGCTGAAGGGTCTACTGGGTCAGACTCTGCATAGCTTCATTGGCATTTCATGTCTTCAGCTTCAATACCTTTGCAATAACCAGGGGTTTTGTTTTGGCTGGTACTTGGGCTTCACACAACATAACTTATTATTCATGCAGTAAACATAGATCCTTTCCTTTCTGAAGCATTTATTGCGGCACTTGCCATGAAGATTCCAGCATTTTTGGGTGCAGCCTGACATGAGAGAAAAGAAGAAGGGAGCCAGTGTTAATTCTAAGAGGTAGGTCCTGGATTTGAAAGGTTTATAAAAGCATCAAAACAGGCATTTTAGAAGGTCCCCAGTTTTCTTTGTCTTCAGGTCTGGCCTTACTCTCTCTATCACCCCCTTTCATTGTAGAATACTGTCATTGTTGTTGTTGTTGTTAAGTGCCATCGAGTCGGGTCCGACCCATAGCGACCCTGTACAGGGTTTCCGAGGGTGTAAATCTTTACGGGAG
>NW_006408557.1:20263158-20266497 GCF_000296735.1 Chrysochloris asiatica
TCGAACCGCTGACCTTAAGGTTCGCAGCCCGATTCGTAACCACTACGCTACCAGAGCTCCTTAGAATACTGTCATAGTGAAAAAAAAAAAAAAAAAAGATAATTTCTGTGTATAGCAAAAACAAATAATTTTATTAACAGCAAAAGAGTGTTTTGCAACATAGGGAAACAAGTCAAGAAGCTCCACAGCTACAGAGTTAAAGAGGTTCCTAAGGGCAAAAAACTACAGGTAAGGGCTGCAGCTGGGGTATTTCTGATTCGTTAACATGTACACAGTTGCAGGTGATAGGGTCTTGGTTGACCATTTGCCTTGGATTGAATTGTGTTCTCCAAAATATGCATCACCTTGGCTGGAACATGATTCTCAATGGTTTGATAGTTATGTAATGATGTAACATGGCAGTTATGTGATGATTCCCCAGGATGTGATCTGATGTGTTAAAGAGGATTAAAGGTGGGCTGCAATGCCCTTGGAGCCCTGGTGTGGCGCTGCAGGATAATCCACTGGACTGCAAGGTTGGTGGTTCAAACCCACTAGCAGCTCCTTGGAACCGACTTGAAGGTACTTAACAACAACCACAAAAACAATACTCTTAGGAGCCCTGGTGGTGCTATAGAATGAACACAGGACTGTTAACTGCAAGGTTACCAGCCTGTTTGCTCCTGTAAAGATATACAGCCTTGGAAACCCTATACAAGGTCACTATGAGTGGGAATTGACTTGATGGCAGTTGGTGTGTTTTTTGGTAATGCTCTTAATCCCATCACAATCTTGATCTGATGTAAGGAAATTTATCAGAAGTGTGGCCTGCAACACTTTTTATTTTACGAAGAATTAAAGGAGAGAGATGTGAGCAGAGAAGAGGACCTGCTACCACCAAGGAACAAGAGCCGGGAGTGGAGGGTATCCTTTGGACCTGGGATCCCTGCCCTGCGAAGCTCATAGATTCAGGGAAGGATTGATGCCAAGATGCATGGAGATCTCCAAGGAATGCTGGGCCTACAGTTGCTAAAAGAAGACAAGGACCTTTCCTCAGAGGTGACAGACAGAGAAAGCCTTCCCTTAGGGCCGGCACTCTGAATTTGAACTTATAGGCTTCTGAACTGGGAGGGAATAATATCTGGCTGTTAAAGCCACTCCCTTGTGGTATTTCTGTTATAACCAGCACTAATAACTAAGACAGATACTAACAACAATCCATTCTCTCATCCCACAGGCCCTGACAACCACCATCCCTTCTCTGTCCTTGTGGATTTGCTCACTCTGGGCAAATTTCATACAAATGGCAACATAATATGTGTGTAGCTTTCTGAGTCTTTTTCTTTTTTCACTTAGCTTAGCATAATGTTTTCAATGTTTCCTCCATGTTATTTTTGATACCTCCCCTGCTTCTGAATTGTGGCTAACTTTACAAACTATGTTGTTGTTGCTAAGTGCCATCGAGTCAGTACTGACTCATAGGGATCCTGTATAGGGTTTCTGAGGAGCAACTGGTAAGCTTGAAGCACTGACCTTGTGATTCAAAGTGACCTTACAATCCAATGCATTAACCTGCATGCAGCACCACATCAGGACTCCTTACAAATGATAAGCCTTCCAAAAATTGTTCTAAAAAAGTTGTTGTCACTTTTTGGGATGGGATTGTATCAATGACCCTGAGCAAAAGGCACAAAACACTGAAACAGTTCCCAGCTGTTTGAACCACATGTTTTAAATCAGTTAAAGACAGGAATAGAAGAGAGAGACTACACATTGATCCATACCTATATTGCCAATTGATTTTTTGACAGAAGTACCAAGGTATTTTTAAGGAAAAGGAAAGGTGATGTCATATCCATGTGACTTCCCTCACTATACACAAAAATTACTTTGAAATGGATATGCATTAAAACAATAAAACATTAGAAGAAAATGTAGGAGAAAATCATTCTGATTTTGGGTAGGGCAAAGTTTTTTATTTTTTTTTTTCATTGAATGTTTTTTTCTTTTTTTAATTGTTGTAAGTATATGTGTACAACAAAATATGTGGCATTCCAACAAAATCTTTTCTTAGATTGCATACAACCAAGCATGGACCATAAAAGAAAAAGCTGATACACTGAATTTCTTCAAAACTAAAAGGTCATGCTCTTAGAAATACACTTCGTAAACCAAAAGGCAATTTACAGACTTGAGGAAAATATTTGCAAAACATACAAAGGGCTTCAAAAAATTAATGGGAAAGTGGAATGAAAAGACAATGGTATTTTCCACAAACTGTTTGAAGACCCCCTTATATATCTCATAAAGAGCTTTTATGCAGAATATATATTTTTAAAAAAGCTTACAACTCAACAAACCATCTGATTGAAAATAGGTACTTCACTAAAGAAGATACTAGGGGACTTCATAAAATTCTGGGAACCTCTCTCATGTATTCCTGGCAAAAACAAAACAAAACAAAAAAACATGAAAATATCTTCCACATCATTAACCATTAAGTAAAAGAGGATTTCTGTGCACTGGTCCCAGGTTGTTTACTTCTTATAACAAACTAAGGTCTGAAAGCCCCTAAAGCCTGCTGGTGCCAAACTTTTTACACATCCACTTGTTCTTAAAATAGACCAACTAAGCCAACCTTCAGCTCCTCGGAGCCTGCCCACTTTACATATTGTGTACAAATGCATCCACTAGCCCTGCTGTTGTTTTGTTGTTGTATGCTATAGAGTCAGTTCTGACTCACAGGATTTCTGAAGCTGTAAATCTTTATGGGAGTAGAAAGCTTCATCTTTCTCCCATGGCGTGACTGGTGGATTTGAACTGATTACCTTGCAGTTAGCAGCCCAACGTGTAACCCACTACAACACCAGGGATCCTTTCTTCTAGTCCTAGACAAGATAACATCCTACAATTATAAGGATCCTATCCTTTAGAGCTCTCTGACTCAGTGACCTTGCTGTAAAAGAACACTGCAGGCACAACACATTGTTGTTGTTGTTAAATGCAGTACAGTGGGTTCCAACTCATAGTGATGCTGTTAGGGTTTTCAAGGAGCAGATGGTGGGTTTGAACTGCCAACCTTGTGGTAATCATTCCAATGCTTATCCTACAATGCCACCCCAGGACTCCATATATAAGCGCTCATTTTCTCTCTTTGCCCCAGAGTTCCTTTGCTCCCTTCATCTTCTTCTCCTGAAGATTTAGAAACACTGACCAACTTAGTAACATTGAATATCTTAGTGTCTAGTATTGAAGTGAAGAAGACTTAAAATATTTGCTGATGAAGATCAAAGAGCATAGTCTTCGGTATGGATTGCATCTCAATGTAAAGAAAATGAAAATCCTCACCACTGGACCAAT
>NW_006408557.1:20270407-20272347 GCF_000296735.1 Chrysochloris asiatica
ACCTTTACATTTCCAACACTCACAATCAGTTCTGATAACAATTATTCACTATTGTATCACAAGAGACCTATCTGCATCTCCTTTCATCAGCCCTGCCCAGACAGATTGGATACTACTCAGTGGAGATTCTACCTTCCTCCATGTCCTCTGGATCTAGGTTCCCTCTTGAAAGCTTGTAAGTGAGTCACTTCTTGCCTTTGTTGTTGTTGTTGTTAGGTGCCATTGAGTCAGTACTGACCCATAGCGATCCTATGCACAGCCAACCTCACAACTGTTGCCACACTTGAATACATCGATGCTGCCACTCGGCCAGTCCATCTCGTTGGGGGTCTTCCTCTCTTTCTCTGACCCTCCACCCTACCAAACACAATATCCCTCTCTAGCGACTGGTCCCTCCTGGCAACATGTACAAAGTATGAGATGAAGTTTGGCCATCTTGGCCTCCAAGGAGCACTCTGGCTGCTCTTCTTCCAACACAGATCTATTGGTTCTTTTGGCAGCCCATGGCACTTTCAATATTCTCCTCCAACACTTCAATCTTTTCTCTGTTGATAACAATGTTTATTGGTCCAGTGGTGAGGATTTTCATTTTCTTTACATTGAGATGCAATCCATACAGAAGGCTGTGCTCTTTGATTTTCATCAGTAAATGTTTTATGTCCTCTTCACTTTCAGCAAGCAAGGTTGTGTCATTTGCATATTGCAGGTTGTTAATGAGACTTCCTCCAAACCTGATGCCACGTTTTCTTCATAGAACCCAGCTTCTCGGATTATTTGCTCAGCATACAGGTTGAATAAGTATTATGAAAGAATACAACCTTGTTGCACACATTTTTTAAATTTTAAACCATTCAGTGTTCCCATATTCTGTTCAAACAACTGCTTCTAGGTCCAGGTACAGATTCCTCATGAGCACAATTAAATGTTCTGGATTAAATTAAATACTTTGCAATGTTGCCCATAGCCTGTCATGTTGCACACAATGAAAGCCTTTGTGTTGTCAATAAAGCACAGGTAAACATCTTTCTGATATTCTCTGCTTTCAGCCAAGATTCATTGGACATCAGCAAAGATATCCCTCATTCCACAGCCTCTTCTGACCGGTTTGAACCTCTGGAAGTTCTCTGATAATGCATGAGTGTAGCCGTTTCTGTCTTACCTTTAGCAAAACTTTACTCACATGGGATATCAAAGAGATTGATGATTTCTTGCCTTTATAGCCACCCATTTTGGGTAGTCAATGTCCAAGTTGCCCATTCCTGTCTACTCTGTGTATGGAGGGGGTGGGAATGATCCTCGCTGTAAAGATTCATTCCCTTTTTTGAGCTAGTGCATCCATAGGTGTAGGTTAAGTTCATCAAATTGTATCAGATTACTCTCTTTTTCCTCTTCTAGTTGAGCTCTGACCATCAGCTCTGACCAAGCCAGGTCAAGTGGGTATTATCTGCAAGTGTGGGTGTTCTTATGCATATGCCCTCTCTTCGTATCAGCGGGACGTTTCACTCTCCACTCTAGTCCTCTGTGGCTATGTCACTGTCTCTGGGCCCAAAAGTCCCCAGGTCTTGCAACACTGCTGGCCAACCAGGTCTCCACCCAGGTTCACAGAAGTCTATTGAACATTGTAGGGCTTAGCTTACAGTTTCATTGCTGTTTCCCCCTCACTTCCCCTTATAGGTGACGAATGTGGCCACCAATCAGAGCGTGTATTCCCATTAAATCTTAGTCTTGGAAGGGGGTTTTCCCTGAGAGGAACTGACCACTTGCCTTGATGTCTCCTGGGCAAGAGACTTGCTTGTTCTTGTAGTAATCAGTTGGATTGCCTATATTGTTTTGTATTTTTCCTGTAGGTCTTTCTTTCAAGACATATCATCTGTTCCTCTAGCTGCTCCAGGCTGGCCTGCTTGTCCTTTCAAATGGAAATTTCTCACCCCAGAAGATTC
>NW_006408557.1:20273006-20277373 GCF_000296735.1 Chrysochloris asiatica
GTGTAGATTGTTGAAATGGCAAATGTTTTGTTAACTGTATATTGATTACCAAAATCATAAAACCACACCTGTGACTATCAAGTTCATTCCATCTCATGGTGGCACCATGTGTTACAGTGGAACATCTCCATAGGGTTTTCTTTGCGGAATCTCTAATCTTTACGGAAGCAGTTTGCCAGGCCTTTCTTCTGCAGAGCTGCTCGGTGAATTTGAACTACCAACCTCTGGGTTAGCAATTGATTGCTACCCAGGGACCATGACATTGACCACATACACACATAATTTTGGGGTGGGCAGAGTTTTTGCTAGATGTGCAGGAGAGGGCAGGCAGGCAGTTAGTGCTTCAGTAGTGGAATGGGAAGTCTGACCAGGACCCTTTCCTGTTTAGACCTTTCCCTGGTTTCCTTATCCAACATTCAAGGTCCATCAAGACATGGGACTCGAATAGTTTGCCAGCCATTTTCCTAACCCACCTCTCCATTTGGTGCCAGTTCCCTAATGGTGCCATGTACTTTCCCCCATGTAAACCTTTGGAGTCCTGGTATGGTGCTGTAGGATAAGCACTGGACTGCTAACTGCAAGCTTCAAACCCCACAGTTGTTCCTTGGAAATCCTATACAGGGTCACTAGGAGTCAGAATTGCCTCTGGGGTTCTTAAGAGCAGCAGCAACAACAAACCTTTGCATGAGTTGAACTCTGCCTGGGATACTCTTCCTAGTTCCAACTCGTCTTCCCTTACTCAGTGCTCAGGACTCAAGTCTCCCGCTAGTAGGATTCTCTGGAACTCAGGCTGGGTTGGTTCCTCCTGGGTGTACCCCAGGCCCCTGGCTTTTCTTTATCACAGCTCATGTCACCTAGAGTAATTTTGTCCACAGTGAGCTTCCCCAAGGCCATGTCATTTGTTTCTAGGGTCCCAGTTCCCAGCATAGGGACTGACACAGAGCCGGCAACAGCAAATACGAGCTTTCTCTCCCGTTAAGGCAGCTGTGATCTTTACAAAGAATAGACAATTCTAGAGATGATTTTGCAAAAGGGCCACTATTGCCCCCGCCTCTTTCCTGCTTCTCCTGTCCCTCCCATCCCCTACACTCTTCCTCAAACACCAGGCCCCCTTTGCCCACTCCCTGGAGCTGAGCAGGGAGAAGAGTGAGGGATGGCTGAGTTAGTAACTTTGGATGTTATAGTTGTTATCTAAAAGCTGGCACTTGCTGTTGGTGAAAGCAGCTTCAGGGTAAGTTCTCCTCTATATGGTTCTGGTTGGTGAGCCCTGTTGCATGGCACCTTTGAGGTTCTCTGGCCCGGCCGTTGTCTCCATACCCCGCCCCTCCTTGAAGATGCCCAGATTACCTGGAGTGAGCTGGGACAAGAGCAACAACACAGCGAAAGTCAGTAGAAGGAGCCTCATGGTTGGAGGTGGCCCAGGTAAAGGCTCAGGTCCGGTGCAATGACAAAACTATTGGGGGAGAACTCTGTTCTCTCTGGCTCCTGCTCCCTCCGAACGACTGGGATATTCACTTCCGCAAGCGCCTTCCGCTCCCACGGGTATAGCCCACACCTCCTTGAACTGATACATTTCCCTTCAATCATCCAGGTCAGCAGCGAGAGGCCCAGCAAAGCCAGAGAGTCTATTTAAAAGCCAAAGTCAGACTATTCCATGACCCGACTTAAAAGTTCTTTTACACAGTTCTAAACTACCTGAAGGAGCTCTGGTAGCGTAGTGGTTACGAATCAGGCTGCGAACTGCAAGGGCAGCAGTTCGAAACTGCCAGCTGTTCCGTGGGAGAAAGATGTTGCTTTCTACTCTCATAAATGATTTACAGCCTCGGAAATCCTGTTCAGGGTGGCTATGAGTCGGAACCGACTCGACGGGCACTTCACAACAAACTACCTGGACCCCAGGGACCACAAGGCACCCTCTCTGCTCCCTCACCATTACCCCAGGGACCCTATTCCAGAAACAGACTTATTCAGGGTCCAGGAGAGACTATGAAACCTTTGTAACTACTAGAATTTATATCTGTGCTTTGCCTACACAAAGAGCAGGCTAAAAGAGGGACAACAAGGACCACACAGCACACTGGATGTTGGCATCAAGGAAGGAGGCCTCTGACCCTACTGTGAATAAGAGAGCTAACTCCTTCACTAAATATTGCCGAGTAGATTCTATGTGCCAGGCACTGTGAAATGTGCAGGAGACAATGTAGTCAATAAAACAAACGAGTGAGGCTCAGTGAGGGGCAGCCCTGAGAATCCTCACGTGTAAACCCAATTGTCTTGGTCTGTATTGGGGGTAAAAACCTAGAGTTCTCCAGTTGTCCATTTTCTGTGCCCTGTCAGCATTGAGAGAATGAGGATTCATGCATAGCATATGAGAACTGAGTTGATCTTTACAACCCATCTGCTCCAACTCCTTTTAGTGGTGAGACTGAGGCTCAGAGGGGGAGGTGACTCACCCAAGGTCACACAGCAAGTGAGCAAGCACAAGTGCGCACAGCTAGGACAAGTAGATGAATATCTTAAATTCTGCTCTCTCTCATACTCAGTGCCAAAAACCTGTGACTGAGCCTGCTAGGCAGTGAGACTTAGAAAAGACATCCAATAGATGCATCCTCCCTAATGTCTGAATGAGTGTCCCATGCCCCCCAACCCCATGCCCCACTTCACTCCTCAGCCCCCAAACAAGAAAATTGCATTTGAAAAGAAGAAGCTGAAAGCTTAAATGAGAGCCAAAATGGTGGTGTAGTTCAAGACCAGACAAGGACTTTGTTGCTGTGTTGTTTCTGACTCATAATGGCCCTGCATGGGGTTTCAGAGGAGCAACTAGTTGGTTTGAACTGGCTGACCTTGTGGTTAGCAGTTCAGTGCTTAGTCTACAGTGCCACACCAGGACTCCAAGGGCTTTGTAGGGTATAGCAAAGAGTTTTGATGTTTTTTCCAGGTGTGGTGTGGAGTCTTAGAGCCTTTTAACAAGGGCTGACATATATTAAAAAAAATATTCCTCTACTTAAGGGTACTGCGTTTCTGGTAAGGTGATGGAAAAATCTGGAAAATGATACCACAATATGGCAAATGTAATTAATATCACTGAATTGTACATGTAAAAAATGTTGAAGTGGCAAAGGTTTTGTTATATGAGGGACTTCAAAAATTTGTGAAAAATACACATACATGCCATTTTTATATTCCATTTTCCTTGAACCTTTTGATGTCCCCTCATATATGCATACTTATTACAACAAATAGGATTCCTTCTGGTGCAATGGCTAAGTATTCAGCTATGGACAAATTGGGGAGAATGAGCATTTTGGAACACTTAATTGTGCTCATGAGAACGTGTACATAGACCAAGAGGCAGTTGCTCGAACAGTACACTGACTGGTTTAAATTTAAGAAAGGTGTATGCCAGAGTTGTATACTTTCACCATACTTATTCAATCTGTATGCTGAGAAAATAATCCAAGAAGCTGGATTATATGAAGAAGAACGTGTCGTCAGGATTGGAGGAAGACTCATTAATAACCTGCACTATGCAGATGATACAACTTTGTTTGCTGGAAGCCAAGAGGACTTAAAACACTTGCTGGTGAAGATCAAAGGCCCAGCCTTCAGTATGGGTTGTATCTTAGTGTAAAGAAAACAAAAATCTTTGTTACTGAATCAATAAATAATATCATGATAAATGAAGAACAGATTCAATTTGCCAAAGACTTCATTTTACTTGGATCTACATCAACATTCATAGAAGCAGCTGTCAAAAAATCAAATGATGTATTACATTAGGCAAATCTGCTTGCACAAGTCCTCTTTTTTTTTTTGTTGTAATTTTAGCATTTACATATTTAATAAAGCACAACTAAATTGCTTTTTTATATTCTCTACATTCAGTCAAGATCCATCTGGCATCAGAAATGATATATCCCTAGTTTCATGTCCTTTTCTGAATCTGGCTTGAATTTCTGGCAGTTTCCTTTCAATGTACCTTTTCAACCATTTATAAATTATTGTCAGCAAGATTTTACTTGTATGTGATATTAACGATATTGTTATTTGATTCCATTGGGTCATCTCTCTTTGGAATGGGCACAAAAATGGATCTCTCCAAATCAATTGGCCAGGAAGCTGTATTCCAAATTTCTTGGCATAGATGAGTGAGCCCTCTCAGTGCTCATCAGTTTGTTGAAAGATTGCAATTTGTATTCCGTCACTTCTTAGAGCTTTATTTTTAGCCAATACCCTCAGTGCAGCTTGAAGTTCTTCCTTCAGTATCATAAGTTCTTTGTTTTATGCCACCTTTGGAAATCATCAAAAGTCAACCATTTCTTTATTGTGAATTGAGTGGTAATTTACATGGGACAACATCAGTTTTG
>NW_006408557.1:20277533-20283026 GCF_000296735.1 Chrysochloris asiatica
TCTTTCCATGAGTCTAGAGTTCTCAGCTGCTCTATATCTCCACACCATCATCTCTGGTGTCACTGCTTCTCTAAATAGGGTCCCACATTCCACTCATGCACTTCTCCCTTGTTGGTCCTAGGATTCTCTGTTCTTGGACTGTAAGATTAACTACTCCCCTGTTTTTTTTTTTTACAAAACTTCTACCTTTATAGTTGTGAAAATTGCAATTAGTCATGATAACAATTACTCACTATTGAACCATAAGAATCTTAACCCCATCTCCTTTCACCAGACCCATTTAGACAAGATGAAAACTATTCAGTGGGGATTCTACCTTTTCCAGCACACTCTGAAAGTAAACTCCTTCTTGAAAACTTGTAAGCCAGTCAGTCACTTCATGCTTTTATAACACCCCTACCCCCATTTTAGGTAGCCAATGTCTAAGTTGCTGTCCCTACCAACCCATATACCGAGGAGATAGGCTTGAATCCTTGATGTGAAGACTCCTTTCCTTTTGATTGGTATTTTTATGTACAAAACCTTTTTAAAGTGTTTAAGAGCAAAGATGTCAGTTTGAGAAGTAGGATGTACTTGACCCAAGCCATGCTATTTTCAATAGCCTTTTATACATATGTAAGTTGGACAGTGAATAAGGAAGATTGTAGAAGAATTGATGCATTTGAGTTATGGTGTTGCAAAAGAATATTAAAGGTACCGTGGACTGCCATAAGAACAAATAGATCTGTGTTGGAAGAAGTACAGCCAGAATGCTTTAGAAGCCAAGATAGGCAGACTTTGTTTCTTCTACTTTGGACATAATATAAGGAGGGACCAATCCTTGGAGAATGACATCATGTTTGGTAAAGTGGAGGGACAGTGAAAATGAGGGAGACCTCAAATGAGATGGAAGGGCACAGTAACAATGGGCTTCAGTGGAGCAGCAATTGTGAGGGTGGTACAGGACCAGGCGGTGTTTCATTATGTTGTACATAGGACTGCTATGAATTAGAAATGACTTGACGGCACTTAATAACAACAGCAACAACCAAGGTTGGTGGCTTGTACTCAGCCAGTGCCTCTGTGGGGAAAAAACCCTGATGATTTGCTCCAGTAAAGATTTCAGCCTGGGAAACTCTATGGTTCAATTCTGCTCTGGTGTATAAGGTCATTATGAGTTAAGTTAGAATCAACTCGACAGCATACCAACACAGCATCACCAAAAACACCTCTCTCTGGGTGTTGTGTTGTGTTTGCTTGTCCCTAAAAGGTGAAGGGAGATAAAGGGAGGATTGTTAACTCATGATGTGTGTTCTACATTATGGACTCTGATGCACTGGGATGGTGACTGAGGAGAATTTAGAGAAGACAGGACGTTCCAGGGCTGTACCCGTGGGCAGTGTAAGTGACATGTGTCCCAGCTGATTAGAGGAAGACAGATAGTCTAGAGATCTTCCCCACTGGTGTGTCATCTCCTCAGATCGGACATTACTATTCGGGCTACCTCAAGTCATGAAGCTTTTACTGGTAACTTTGATTGGGCTGGTGCTCTTGTTCCAGGTCATGGCAGGTAATCTGGATCTCTTCAGGGAGGGTGGGGAGTGGAGAGTGGGACCTGGTCAGGGAACCCCAGGGCTGAGAGGATGGACAGGCAGGGGACAGTGTGAAAATTACTCATGAGTGAGGGAAGAGGGAAGAGCTCCCCCCATTTACTAGCTTTGTGATACCACCCTTAACCCAGCAAAACATTTGGCTGCTCTGAGTTTCTGTGTACTCATTTCTCAATTTGAAATAATATATCAAGTTGAGGGACCAAAATTGAACAAAGTGAAATTTGGATGTGCAGCAAATGAAACTTCTTTATTTTCTGTAGTTCATCTGGTAGACAAATTCAAGATTGAAAAGGGCATGGGAGTTGTGCCTAGATTCACCAGTCAATAAAACTCATATTTTTGGATTTAAAGCATTTAGATTAATTAATTCTGTGTTGGATAAATGTTTAGGCTTTTGGTGTTTCTCCTTCTCTCAATATGACAGCAATGGGTTGGTCTCCTTCCCAGGATGTCAGCTGGATTTAGGGAGAAGATGATATGTCATTTTTTTTCAATTAAATAATTCACTCATCCAGTAAATATTGTGAGTGGATTCCATATACTAGGTGCTGTGATAGATGCTGAAGATAGAATAGTGTACAAAACTAGCAAATAAGTGAGCTAGCAAACAAATGAAATGCTTTTCCTCTTAGAGCTTAATTCTATTGAGGGTGGCAATGAGCTAGAGTAAGCAGGGAAGGGGACTGCAAATGTTAGGACAGGTGGGCTTGCAATTTTAGAAGAAATGCTCAGATGAGTGACATTTTAACTAAGACTTGAAGGAAGTGAGAGGGTGTGGCTAGGTATGTAAGAGCATCATTTATTAGGTGGACTGCTTAGGAAAAAGGTGTTCTGGTGAGGTACTGTAGGATAAGCACTGGGCTGCAAGGTCGGTTTGAACTACATGGTTGGAGGTTCAAACTCACAGGGTCACTATGAGTCGGAACTGGCATGATGGCACATAACAACAACAACTTAGGAAAGATCTGCTTCTCCTCATATATTATTTGGTTACTCAAAGGTAGTTTAGCAAGGAAACGTAGAATAAATGCTTGACTCAATTTTGCTTACTAGTTTGTAAAATAAAGAATTAGTTTTCAGTCAACCTCTGAGGTGGAGTAGTTTTTCTTAAAAATTACCCACCATCACCACTAACTCATAACATGCCAGATGTGTATCAGAGTAGAACTGTGTTCCATAGAGTTTTCAATGGCTGGCTTTTCACCAGCAGATTGCAAGGCCGTTCTTCCAAGGTGCCTCTGGAGGACTCAAACCTCTAACTTTTCAGTTAACAGTCAAATACACTAACTCAGGGACTTATCCTAAACATTATATTGCCTAAATATTGGACTTGATTCTAATTATTATTCTTATTGAAGAACAAATGTGCCTCTTCAATTCGGTTTTCGGAATCTTTTGGTATATCCCAATTTGGTTAATTCCAAGTAGTGTTGGGTAGCTTCCTTGGAACCTAGTGCTACATAAGGTTTCAGGCTTATCTTTAAAAACTTTTTTTTTTAATTGTGACTTGAGTGAAGTTTTTTACAGAGCAGATTATCGGTTTTATATTCAATAAAATGAAACATTTTGCTTCATCTCAGTGGTTGCAATCCCCTCATTGTAACAGCACGTATCCTACTTCCTCCCTGTGATTTTTTTCCCCATTTTTCCTTCTTTCCCAATCCTTATGGACTTTGTCTTTGGGTAAATACTGCCCTTTTGATGGTAAATCGTTAACCATTCTATGGTGCATACCTCACTGATGCTGGTGGTTGTGTGCTACAGAGTCAATTCTGACACATAGGGACACTATAGGGTTTCAAAGGCTATAAATCTTTATGGCAGCAGAAAGCTTCATCTTTCTCCTGAGGAACGACTGGCAGATTCAAACTACTAACTTTGCATTTAGCACCCTAGCTGGTTGTCCACTTGCTCAGGCAGTCCCCTCTAGTCACCAGAATGGAGGTGCACAGATAATGAGAGGCCAATGGCCAATGAACAGGTATCGAAAAAATCAGGACGAAACAAAACAAAAAAATATTGTCCACCTTTATCTCCGAGGTTCCCACAGGCATCAGTCTATGGCAGGTCTGTTTGCTGTCCGCATGATCTTACCATTTGGTCTCACTCAAATTGTCAGCTCTGGGCCACTGAGCCTGGCAGGTTAGAAAATATGAGATTTCTTGCTTCTGCTACAAGTTCCACTAGCTATAAGCCTTCAAACTTTAAAAATATTCCTATTTATGTGGTTCAGAGTTTTGGAGCTCTCCTTGAACCTGCTTCGCCTGTTATTATGTGTTATTTCTGATGGAGATCTTCATTGCACCTCTACCCTATCCGCCATCAATCCCCGTCCCCTATTCCCTCACTCCTTATCAGCGGGACACTTCACTCTCCACTCTAGACCTCTGTAGCTATGTCACTATCTCTGGGCCCAGGAGTTCCCAGGTCTTGCCACACTGCTGGCCAACCAGGTCTCCACCTGGGTTCACAGGAGTCTATTGAACGTGGTCAGACCTAGTTTACAGCTTCATTGCTGTTTTACTCTCACTTCCCCTTATTGGTGACCAACGTGGTGGTCACCAGTCAGACCGCATGCCTGCTGGTGTATTCCCCTTGAATCTTAGTTTTGGAAGGGGGTTTGCCCTGAGGGGACTTGACCACTTGCCTTGATGTCTCCTGGGTGAGCAATTTGCTTGTGCTTGTAGTAGTCAGTTGGATGCCGTTGTTGTTTTTCATTTTTCCTGTTGGTTTTTCTTTCATGAGGTATCTTTTTTTCTTTTAGCTGTTCCAAGCTGGTCTGCTTGTCCTTTCAAGTGGAGGTTTCCCACCTCAGAAGATTCTGGCTGGGGTTCAGGATTCCACCTATGGTCTTATGTAATGCAAAAGCTCCACAGAAAGCCTCCTTCACTGGGCGAGCTGTAGCCCCATTTTAGGTATTCCAATCAGTTATAGGAGGCCTCCAATTTTGTTCTTCTTCTTAAGTAATGCTTTGGTTATCTGATGTCTCTTTCCTTTCCATATAAAATTAGTGATCAGGTTTTCCATCTCTCTAAATAATGACGATGGCATCTGGATTAGATTGCATTATATCTATAGATTGATTTGGGTAGTGTTGACATTTTCACAATGTTAAGTCTTCCTGTACATGAACATGGTATATTCTTCCATTTTTGCTATTCTATTTTGGTTGCTTGTAGTAGCATTTTGTAGTTTTCTTTTTATAGGTCTTTTGTTTCTTTGGTTAGATTTATTCCTAAGTGTTTCATTTCTTGGGTGGCTATTGTAAATGGTATTGTTTTCCTGATTTCCTTTTCAAATATGTCTTTATTTGTGTAAAGGAATCTGACTGACTATTGTATGTTGATCTTGTACCCTGTTGGAAGTGATTGAAGCAGAAGGTCTCAGACTTGGGGATAGTTTAACTGAAGGATTGCAACTGAACAGTGGTCCAGAAAATTGGGCTGCTCCCAGGTCAACTTGCCCCACTGAACAACTTGCAGGACTGCCTCGGGGGACAGGGAACTTGCAAGGTTTTTTCCTTGTATGACCTTCAGTTCAAGTCTGCAAAAACATCTAGCTGCCCTATCTCTGTTTCCCTAGCAACTACATTCTTCTGATAATGTAGCTTACTGCATGCATTAATAACACCAGATGTTATTCTTTTCTCAGCACCCAGCACCTCCCCTTGAGCTGTGTTTAAAATACACTGCCTTGGTCTGTGTTGCAGTATCTCCATCAGAGTGCTGCATCCCACTTGGTCCCAACTCTACTTATGTCTTTCTTTTATTTCTAATCTTCCATCATCCTACTCAGGTTTAATCTTTCCGTGCGGGTTGCAGAGTATAGCTGATTGTCAGACGCGGCAGTTGGCCCCAGCAGTACCCTGCCACTTTGCTGAAACTTTTGATGAGTTTCAATA
>NW_006408557.1:20287588-20296408 GCF_000296735.1 Chrysochloris asiatica
CTCTATTCTTTATTATATCCTTTCTTCTGGTAGCTGTACAGTTACTTTTCTGCTTTTTTTCTAATTGTTGGTGATACTCCGTTAATGTGATTTTAGTTCTGTCTTCTTCATGAATGTGTGCATTTATTGTTATAAATTACCCTTTAAGTACTGCTTTTGTTGTGTCCCAAAGGTTTTGTTATGTTGTGTTTTTGTTCTCATTCAACTCAGGGAATTATTTCACTTCATTTTTTATTTGTTCTATTACACAGTACCTTTTAAGCAGGGTGTGATTCAATTTTCATGCATTTGATTTTTCTCCTGATCTTCCTATTGTTGAATTCTCTTTACTGGTGCATTTAATCCATTAATGTGCAGTGTAATTATCGATAGGTATAAATTGATTGCTATCATTTTGTTGTGTATTTTTATGTGGTGCTATTGATATCTTTGCGCCACATAATTTTCTGTGCTGAGTTTACTTTGTGCATTTTCTTGTCAGTTTCTTCATTGCAATCGCTTTAATGTTTACTAAATTTTTATGGTTTTCCTTTTTCTTCATTTGATGTGAAAGTGTATTAATTTTCTTTGAGGTTACTCTGTGATTTACAAATAACTTCCCCAGTTAAAACTCTGTTTTACCTTGAAATCTACTTGACTTACTTGCCATTTGAAAGTTTTATAACTATACCTTTTCTTCTTTTTACTTTGTAGTTGTCTTCATTATAAATTGATACCTCTGATTCCCTATTTTAAGTCATGTAGGTTTGATTTACTCTGTTGTTATTGTTGTTAAGTTCTGTCAACCTGGTTCCAACTCATAGTGACCCTGTATAGGGTTTCTGAGGAGCAACTGGTGTGTTTGAACAGTCAACCTTGTGTGTAGCAGTCCAGATACTTCTATTGTTAACTGCCATTAAGTTGCTTCCAATCCATAGCAACCCTATATAGGGTTTCTGAGGAGAAACTTTGAGTTCAAACTGCTGACCTTGCAGTCCAAATCGACCTTGAAGTTGAGCGTTTATCCTACAGCACCACACCAGGACTCCAGATACTTCTATATTTGATTGAATTCTGGGTGATGTTGCTATGAACATTAATCTCAGGTTGATGTCTGCTATTGTTTTTCTTAGTCCAAAGGTCTCCCTTTAATATTTTTTGCAAAGTTGGTCTGGTTATTGTAAATTCTTTTAATTTCTGTTTATGTGGAAATGTTATTTTGCTGTTGTATTTGAGGGCAATCTTGCTAGGTATATGATTCTTGGTTGGCAATTTTTTTTCTTTCAGAGTTTTGTATATCTCTTCCCATTGTCTTCTTGCCTGCATGGTTTCTGCCGGGACATCAAAGCTTAATCTTATTGGTTCTCCTTTATAGGTAACTTTTTTTTTCTCGAGCTGCTCTAGGAATTCCTTCTTTGTCTTTGATTTTGGAGAGTTTGATTATGATGTTTTGGTGATTTTTCGGGGGAGAGGTCTACTTTGTTTGGGAGTTGTTCAACTTTTTGAATGCTTATCTTCTCATCTTTCATGATGTTAGGAAAATTTTCTTCAAATAACTCTTCAACGATCTTTTCTGTGCTTTACCTGTGCTTTTCTTTGTCTCTCCTGTTCTGTAATCCCTATTACCCATAAGACATTACTCTCCATGGTGTCCCACATGAATCTTAAACTTTCATTGGATTTTTTCATTTTTTTTTTCTGATTGTTCTTCTAGCTTACTAGTATTGAGAGATTTATCTTCAAGCTCACTAATTTGGGATCCTATTGATTCAAATCTACTCCTTTGCCCTATGAATGCATTGCCCATCTCCTTCTTTCTTTTATTATTATTATTTAACTTTTATTGCTGTGAAGGTTTACAGACAAGATCATCAGCTCCACATTCAACAAATCACACACTCCACTTCATTCTAATGATTACAATCACCTCCCTGCAATAGCAGTCATTCTAATTCCTTTCTGTGGTTCCTCATTTATATCTTCTATTTCACAAGTAAAGAAAACAAAAATATTTGATGTACACGTATAAAACAAAACATATATATTCATTTAAGTGTCCAAAAGGCATATTTTGCAAGCCAGCCTCCTGCCTGCAGGCACACAGCTTTACTCAGTCCATGGGCTTAGAAACCAAAGCTGCTCTGTCTTTCCATGCCACCGCCTCTGCCACCGTCTCTGTTGTTGCTGCTTTTCTAGGTAGGGATCTCATGCTCCACTCATGCTCTTCCTTTTTAATGTTCCTGAAATGAAAGATTAACTACTCCCCTACCCTCCTTTTAGTTACATGTCTTCAACAATTTCAGTTTTGATAATCACAATTATGCTAACAATTACGCATAAAATCCTATCAGCATCCTCCCCAACCCCTTTTCACCAGACCCATCTGGAATGGAGGAAAACAATTCAATGGGAATACTGCTGGTAAGCTAAGCCCTCATTCTAAAACTAAGTACACCCTTAAAAGCTTGTAAGTGAGACACTTCATGCCTTTATAGTCTCCCCATTTTGATAGTTGGTGTCTAAATTCCCCATCTCTAGCAACCCAGTACACTGAGAAGACAAACATGTTCATTGATATGAAGAATCTTTCCATTCTGGTTGGAATTTTGAGCAACTGCATTCATAAGCAAAAGCCCAATTCATCAAATTGCAGTAATTTACAATTGCTCACAGTATCAAACATCTTTATATGGTCAGGTTCTGGTCAGCTCAGCCCTAGGTCAAATCAGCATCAGTTGCAAATTTGGGTGTTCACACACTTCTCCCTGCACTTCATACCTGCTTGCCCCTTCACTGTTAGCCCTAGCCCCCAGAGGCTAGGTCAGTGCCCATGGGCTCAGGAGTTCACAAAATCCCCTAAAGTTCAGACCAGTCGGTCCGTTCTCTTCTTTCTCAACAGGTGCCAATGGAACATGTCAAAATTCAGCCTGAGTTTTCATTGCTTCATTTCTCCCACTTCCATTCACAATTAGACCCAAGTGGTCACCAATGAGCATACTAGATTGTTCGAGGATTCCCTTTAACTTTCAGTTTTAGAATGGGGGGCTGATTTTTGTCTTGCCTTGATGCTTCCAAAGCAAGCAGTTAACTTGGAACTCAAAAAGCCAAACAGTCCATTTTTTTTCTGCAGGTCTTCTTTTCCATAAGAATCTTCTATTCTTTCAGAAGTTCTGGATTGGTCTGCATGTCTTTTCAGATGCAAATATCCCAATTCAGAAGGTTCTAAGTGGGCCTCAGGGTTCCACCTAAGGCCCCATACTCTACAAAGGCTTAACAAGAAGCCCATTTCTCTGGGTAAATTCTAACTGTTCTTTTATCAGAGTCAATCAGTTTTAGGCTGAAGGAAGGCTTACAGACTTTCTGTAATCATAGTTCTCAATATTCATTTCTATCATACATGAATGTCTATTTTACAATAGTAGGCAGGACAGACCAATATCCACAATAAACCCTTTTTTTTACCCCTTCACTTACCCATCCAGCCTATGTCTCAATTCATTTATCTATTCTCAGAACACAGTTGTTACAAAGTTGTGTATATATCACTATTTACCTTTATCCCATTTATCCCATACATATGTATTGCCCGTTTCAGAAATCTTGTACTGTCTCTAATCCTTTATCTATTTTGTTTGTATGTTCCTGTAGTGTTTTCCTGAATTCTTCCTTGTTTCCCTCAACTTCTCTGTCAATTATTTGGAAGTGCCTAACTATCATTCTCTTGAATTCCTTTTCAGGTAGTTCCAATGACTTTTTTCCTCAAAAATATTTCTAGCTTTGCTTGTCACTGGTTTGAGTCACTCTGCTTTGTATCTTTGTTGCTTCTGAAACATTGTGTTGTTGTTGCATTTGTGTCAACTTAATTTTATGTTGTTGTATGCGTAGGCACTCACCAACTGCTTCCTGGTGGTTTTGATTAGGGTATGGAAGTATGTGCGCTGTTCTCTGTTCACAATTCATGCAGCTTAGTTTAAGATGAGATTAGCTGATGTTGGTTGTTGTCATTGGAAGGGCTGTAGAGGTATAGTTGTGGCTGTGTTATGTGGGCATGGTTGCTGTTGCCTGTTGGGTGAGGCAAGAAGAGAAAGTACACACAAAAAAGAAAAGGAAAATAAGCAAACAAGTAAGCAAGCAAGCGAAAATAACAACAACCAAACAGACAGGTGGTGGGTGGGCATGGGATGAGACACTGGCACTCCACTCCTCTATGGAGTTCCTGTAAGGGTAGGAGTTGTCTGTTCTGAGCACTTTATCTGGAAGTAGTTCATATAAACCCCCAAACAGTTGGGGGAGGGGTTCAGGGTATTCCCATTTCAGAGGGCAGCTGAGAGTGAGAGGTCCCACTAGTCCAAGGCTGGCCAGAACAAGCTCTGCAGGCCTGGAGCAGGCTGCACCTGATTTCAGGTGCTGGGGTTTGTGCTGCCTGCATCCTAGTCCCTTTGATGTGACTCTGAATGCCCAGAGAGCAGGAGCTTCACTGGGAATGCATTCAGGTTGGGGCTTGTCATGCTGCTATTCACCAGGGTAATGTGGGGTATAAGAATAAATTTTGCACCCTTCTCTCCATGAATAAACAGTATACCTCTGAACCAAGCATATTTTGCCTTCAAAGTTGCCCACAAAATTTCAGGATGGCCATGCACTGCCTGGCACCTGGCACAGATCTCCTGCCTCCTTTTTAACTCCTACAAGTCTGTTCAGCTGCTTCTCCTAGGTAAGGTTACACTGACAATTCAGTACTGACTCAATGGCACCTAATAACAACAATAGTTATTATGGTCTTGTAACTCCTGCAAGATGGTTGGGTGGCCCAAATAAGATATTTGTGACCCAAGGGAATTGAACAGTGGGCTAACAATGCAAAAGTACATGGAACACTTGCACAATGGGACCATGTAAATAAAGTATACGAAGCCCTAATAAAGGAATTGCCTAGTTTTGTCATCTTGCTAGGCTTAAAGGGAGCCAATCACAGAGACAGAAGAGGTGACCTTATTGCCATCAATAAGAAGAACTGGAGAAGAGCAATCCTTTGGATCTGAGGTCCATGTTCCTGAGAACCATTTAGATCCAAGATACAGAGCACTATAATACTGAAGACAGTGAGAGATGGTCTGGTAGCAGTAAGAAGTGGTGAAAAGTGGCGGCAAGCACAGTAGAGTCTAATGGCAGAGAAATGGTGGCAGCAGAATCAAGAGACTGTCAAGAGAAAGCAGTAGACATCCTGGTGTACACAGCGAGGTGGCTACAGTGGGAATGCTAACACACAGAATGAGAGAATTGAGTCTCAGCCTTTGAGCAGGAGGCTTCCTAGCAGTACGGGTGCCTCTGAGCACTTAGTGGTGGAGCTTAAGAGCTTTCTAACACTTGCCTGAGCAGGGAAGAAGTCAGTCTAAAGGTCAAGAGGCTGAGGGGCTAGAGCAAGGCCTGCCTATGGGCATGGCTGAGAAGCAGTTATACTAATTGAAGAATATTTGGAGTCACTTCTGATCCTGTATTGTAACTCATTCCACTAAGAAACCTCATAGCTATGAGTATGGCCTGTGAGTTCTGTGTGGCCATTGCAATGAATTATCAAACTCACCAGAGGAAAGAGTGCCATAGGCGGGATGGTTGGTTTGAGAGAGGTGGTCTCTCTGACTTCCACATCATAGGAATCAGCTTTGGCTGATATTAATTCTTGATTCTCTCTCCTTTCCCTTGCAAAGTCAGATGAGGTCTGTCACTGCCATCCCATTTTTACATCTTGCATTTGTACTGTCAGAACACACAGTCATTACATGTTTTCTTTCTTTTAATCCTCATTTAATTTTAGTTCTACAAGTGATTATATTTAATGCTCATTACTAGTCTCATGTCAGTGCCTCTCTATTTGGTTGTATGAAGCTCATCCATCTGTGGTCCCCTTTCTCTGTCTGGCCCTTTGATAGTGTGTTAGTTGCTGATGAGTTGATTCTGACTCATGGCAATCCCATGCATTCCAGAGTAGAACTGGTCTAGAGTTTTCTTGGCTGTAATCTTATCCTGGTGCGGCACTGTGGTTTAATGCGCTAGACTGCAAAGTCAGTTTGAACTGCAAGGTTGGTGGTTCAAGCTCATCAGTCGCTCCTTGGAAACCCTCTAGAGGGTCGCTATGGGTTGGAACCGACTCGACGGCACTTAACGACGATGACGATGAATCTTATCAGAAACATTTTCTTCTGTGCTACTGCTGGTTGGGTTTGAATCACCAATCTTTAGGTTAGCAGTTGAGTGCAAACCATTTGCACCACCTGGTGACCTTTGGCTTTTTGTGAGTCCTCTCAAATCCAGATTCCATTTTTCCTCAGCACTGACACTCACTCCTTTCTCTTTTTTCCCTTTTTGTATTAGGCAGCAGCACAAAATGCTGGAATAATCATGGCACCTGTCGCAATGAATGTGTGAAGGATGAAATGGCTTATATTTTATGTGGGACTCAGAAGCTATGCTGCGTGAAGCCCAAATACCAGCCAAATCTGCGCCAATTTAATGCTTAGAAGTCAGAGACCACAAAAGAAGATAATGCTGTCCTGGGTCTGACCCCTGTCGGTTCCTGAGCTTTATTAAAATACCTTTGGCTGTCCTCCGTGTCTTGTCATCTTGTCTATCTCTTAGCAAACCTAATCAAGCTCAAGCAGAAGAAGTGTGGGTAAGGAACTGTGCACAGGAGAGAAAAGTGGACCAACTATGTGCTAGGTGCTCTGCATCCTTTATCTCATCTATTCCTTTCAACCAGACTGTTGCTGGCTGTTAAATCAGTTCTGACTCATAGAGACGTGATGCACAACTGAATGAAACATTGCTCAGTTCTAGGCCATCCTCACAGTTGCTGCTGTTTGAGCCCTTTGTTGTTGCCACCGCACCAATCCATCTCATTGGAGATCTTTCTATTATTAATGGATGTTTGCGGCTGTTTCTTCTCATTTTAAGTTATGCCACATCAGCAAACGAAGCTCCTGAAAGCTTTGCTTCATCCATGTCATTACGGTCCATTCTACTTTGAGAAGGCAGCTTTTCCCCAGTTGTATTTTGAGTGCCTTCTAACCTGAGGGGCTCATCTTCTGGCACTATAATCAGATAATGTTCTACTGCTATCAATAATGTTTCAGTGGCTAACCATTCAGAAATGGTCCGCCTCTCCTTCCTCCTAGTCTGTTTTAGTCTAGAACCGTCTACCATGGGTGACCCTGTTGCTACTTAAAATATAGGTGGTATAATTTCCAGCATTGCAGCAACATTGAAGCCACCACAGTACCACAAATTGGCAGATGAGTGGTGGTCCAACAGCCTGAGAGGAAGATATTGTTAATGGTTTTGGAAACTGAGGCTCTGACTGGAGAAATGATTTACCAAGTGCCATCCACACAACTACATGTGGAGGTGCTGTGATTAAATACTGGTCTGCATGACTTAGGGAGGGTTGCAAATAACTCTGTGCCTTCTGGCCCATTGTTAATATAAATGGAAATATGTATTTTAATTATTTGAATCTTTCACATGTAAAGCTGACTGAGGTAGATTGGGAGGAAGGAGCAGTGTGTTACAATGGGGATAGAAGCTGAAGAGTTAAGCAAAATACTCCTTACATTCCCGGGTCAAGTACTTGCCTCATTGCTCCTTTCTACATATATTATTTGCATTTTCTATATTTAGTTAAATTTTTTATTAAAGCCATGAATCACATAGTTTTAAGAATAAAACGAGTAAGAGACTAACAATGTGGCACTGTAGGATAAGCACTGGACTGAGAACCCACCAGTTGTCCCTTGGAAACCCTATACAGGATCACTTTGAGTCAGACCATATCAAGGGCACTCAACAACAACAACAAGAGACTAACAAAATACAGGCGTCACCTGCTTCTCTTTCTGTATTTCTCACTTTCCAAAGGAAACCACTCTCATGTCTTTTGCCTTTTCTTTTTGAAAATATTTGTTTCCACCTCTATATGCTTGCAGTTTTACTTCTGAATTTTGCAATGTTACTCTTGGAATTCCCACTGGAAGCTGTACGTCATCTACTTTGAGTATGTTCAGAATTATTAGGTGCTATATCAATTTTATCTTCCTGGAGACCTTGCTCCCTGGGCATTGGGACAGTTCCACTCTGAACTGGTTGCTACCACACCTGGTGATCTCCTTGGATGTCTGCTCATATCAGCCTGGGGATTCTTTGTGATTTTCTCTTGATGTAAGTATACTTATTTCAGGAGCCTGGGTCTTCTTTCTTGATTTACTCCTTGGCTTTGGGAGAGAACCTCCTGGTAGCTTCCTGAAAATGCATTATTAACTTCACGCTCAGCCATTTTGTTGGTTAGTTGTAATCATTCCATATTGGAAATAACTTTCCTCAAAATTTGAAGGCTTTGCTTCATTGTCTTTCAACTTCACTGTGGAGAAATATTAAACCATTTTGAAAGAGGTATATATATTTTTTTTCTTTATTGTGAATTGAGGGAAGGTTTATAGACAAATCATTCAATAAATCATCCACTTTGTTTCATCTAAATGATCACAATCCCCTCTCTGTAACAACATATTCTACTTCCTCCCTGTGGTTCCCCATTAGCATTTTACATTCCGCAAATGAACAAAGCAAAAATATTTGATGCACACATACAAAACAAAAAATATGTATTCATTGAAATGACCAAAAAGCACATTCTGCAAGCTACCGTCCTGCCCACAGGCATACAATTTACTCAGTCCATGGGCCTAGAGCCCGCAGCTGTGCTGCCTCTCCATGCCATCGCCTCTGACACCATCTCTAAAGCAGGTCTCTTTGTGATTGTTATTTCTCTCTGAAAGCTTTTTTTTTTTT
>NW_006408557.1:20299558-20300601 GCF_000296735.1 Chrysochloris asiatica
CCCCCCCCCACACCAATTTTAGGTAGTTAATGTCTAAGTTGCCCATCCCTATCAACCCTGTGTATGAAGGGGATAGGATTAATAGTTGATGTGAAGACTCCTTCCCTCTCAGTTGGTATTTTGAGATATTATATCCATAAATATAGGTCAAGTTCATCAAATTGTAGCAATTTATACTTGCTTCCTTTATTGAAAAAAATTTTGTATCTCCTTTAGTTGAGTTCTGATCATCAAGCCATTGAAGCTAGGTCAAATGGGTACTATCTGCAAGTATGGGCATTCTTGTGCATCTCCCCTCACTTCATATCAGCTGGATGCTTCACTCCCAGCTTTAGCCTTCTGTGGCTATGTCCTTGTCCATGGCTCAAGTGTCCCCAGGTCTCACCATACTTTGGACCCACCAGCCCCTCTGCTTTTCTCTCTAATCTCCAGGTCAACGGGAGTCTATGGAATGTAGTTGAACTCAGCCCATAGCTTCATTGTTGCCTTTCCCTCACTTCCACTCACCAGTAGACTAATGTAGTCACCAGAAATCTTACATGCCTGCTCATGTGTTCCCTTTGAGTTTCTGTCTTGGAGGAGGGTTTGTCGTGAAGGGACTTGATTACTTGACTTGATGGATCCCTGGCAAACAAGTTGCTTGTTCTTGCATTAGCCAATAAGACTGCCATTTTTGTTTCTGTTTTTTCCTGCTGCTCTTTCTTTCAAGAAGTATCTTCTGTTCCTCTAGCCTCTTCAGGCTGATCTGTTTGCCCTTTCAAGTGGGAATGTCCCACCTCAGATGGTTCTGGATGGGGCTCAGGATTCCGCCTAATGTCCTTTACACTACAAAGGCAAGTTCTAGAACCCGTTTTTGTATTCCAATGGGTTATAGGCTGAAGATGGGCCTACAAGCTTTCTGTAATCATTTTTCCTGATATTCCTTTCTATCCCACTTCAGTGTGTATTTTATAATAGTAGGCAAGGGAAATCAATATTTATAAGACAGTCAAGCATCTTAACATTATTTCCCCTCTATAGTGGCTATGAATCGGGCTGCTAAT
>NW_006408557.1:20301801-20311015 GCF_000296735.1 Chrysochloris asiatica
CCTATGAGTTGGAACTGACTCAGTGGCACTTAACAATAACCCACTACCCTAAATCTTATCACTACCTTTATCAAATTTATGGTGATTCCTAAGGGTGTAGCATGCCACATCTTTTATTTTACAAGACATAAAAGGAGAGAGACTTGAGCAGAGAAAGAGGGACATACTATCACCAAGAGAAGCTCTGGTAGCATAGTGGTTGCGAGTCAGGCTGTGAATCTCAAGGTCAGCAGTTCAAAACTATCAGAGGGGCTGGCTGTGAATAAAAGCAGAGACTTTCTGCTCCTTTTCACTAAAAGGAGCTCTGGTAGCATAGTGGTTATGAATCAGGTTGCTAATCTCAAGGTCAGCAATTCAAAACTACCAGCTGTTCCACAGAAGAAAAATGAGGCTTTCTGCTTCTGTAAAGATTCACAGCCTTGGAGACCCTATGCAGGGTTACTATGAGTTGGAACCAACTCCATGGCACATAACCAACCAACCAACTACCACCAAGATAGAAGAACCTCCAGTGAAGTACATCATTTGGCTTTAGGGTCCCTATACTGTGAAGCTCCTAGATCCAGAGGAAGATTGATGCCAAGACACATGGAGATCTCCAAGGAATGCTGGGCCTCCAGATGCCGAAGGAAGACAAGGACCTTTCTCCAGAACCACTGCTCTGAATTCAGACTTCTAGCCTTCTAAACTGTGAGAGAGTAAATTCCTGGTTTTTAAAACCATCATCCACTTGTGATATTTCTGTTACAGCAGCATTTGATAACTAAGACACCATTCAATACGACAGAGTAGAAGCGCCTCATAGACTTTCCTAGGCTGTCAATCTTTACAGAAGTAGACTGTTTTATGTTTCTCTCGAAGAACAATTTGTGGGTTCAAACTGCTGTCAAGTACTGCTCCACCAGAGTTCTTTCCTTAGTCCATGGAAAATTTTAAAGGGCCTGGGTTATTTTGGACAGCGGAGAAGTTAGAGAAGGGCATATATAGCAGGAGGGATGAAGATGTGATCTGATGTTAGAGAGAGAACGGACTGGTTCCTGGGAAGTAAATCAAGTGAAATGAAGTGTTGAGGGAAAGAGAAGCTTCTGGAAAGCTTAAGCAACAGTGAAAATAAGAAGCTAGTGAAGAGATCCTGGGAGGCCCAAGGAGATGGAGGCTCAGGGGTAAGCATGGGAACATGCTTGATATAAAACCACTCCTTTTTTTTTTTTACCATCTTTCATCAGAGCCTAATAGAGTTATGTTGTACATATTCAAGACACAGGAAAAGTCTGTCTTTGAGCCTGGATTCTGAATAAGCACTGTGGATTTTAGATGTGAAACTCAAAGTTTTGAAATTTCAGATTTGGTTTTCAAAAACATAGTTTTAATAGTTGAAAAAAAATAATATTTAGTGGCATAAAGAAATAATATGATATTCACATTTCAATGTTTATGAATAAAACTTTATAGGATCACAGCCATGTCCATTTGCTTAGGTGTTGCTTGTGGCAGAGCTGAGTAGTTATTATAGAGACTGTGTAGCCAGCAAAGCTTAAAGTACATGTAGGCCTTTGAATCGGGCTGTGAACCGCAAGGTCAGCAGTTTGAAACTACCAGCTGTTCTGCGGGAGAAAGATGAGGCTTTCTGCTCCGTAAAGATTTTCCGCCTCGGAAACCCAGAACAGGGTCTCTATGAGTCGGAATCAACTCCACAGCACATAACAACAACAACAGGCCTTTATAGAAAAAAAAAGTGATGACTCTTTGTCTTATTTCGTATCGGAAAGACGATATTCCTTCTGATAGTATGGATGTATACCAACGATCACAAATATAACATTTTGTTTTGTTATTCATAAAGTCTCCAGGAGTCAGAGACACCATTAACAATAGCAGTGCGATTTTATTTCTGCTGATTTTGATCTTGGCATTGGTCTAAAAAGTATTCGACTCTTTTCCTTTACTATCTGCTAGTCTTATGTATGAGTTAGATATATTAGTATGTAACATCCCACCCCAAAACTCAGTGGTTTAAAGTAGCAATCCTTTATTATCACTCACGTGTCAGCAGATGAACTGGAGTTTGGTTAACCCAGGTTGGGCCTGGCAGGAATGCTGGGGTTGCAGTGACTGGGGAAACTCTTGTTTCTTGCTGCAGGTCTGTGAGTCACATGGGGTGGTTCTGCACCATGTAGCTCATCTTGCGTGAGCCAGTGGACTATTTGGAACATGCTCTTCTCATAGTGTTGGCAGAGGCACCAAAGGGCAAGTAGAAACATGCATCACCTCTTAAGGTTTAGGTTCAGATTTGGCACTGTCACTATGCACATATATTATTGCCAAAGCAAGTCCTGGTGTGGTGCTCTAGGGTAAGCACTGGACCACAGGTCAGTTTGAATCTCAGGGTTGGTGGTTCAAACTCACCAGCTGCTCCTTGGAAACCCTATACAGGGTCACTATGAGTCAGAATCAACTTGACAACACTTAACAACACCACCAACAAAGCAAAATCAAAGTGAAGGAACAGTAAAATACATTCCTTCTAGGTTGAGGACTTGGCTAATATGTGGATTCAGGTAGAGGTGAAGAGTTGGGGTCAGTAATGCAATCTACCACCTGGTAGGGGATTCCACAATAGTAGTAAGTGACTTTTCCTTTGCCATCTAGGAGATACTGCTTACTTCTATTGGACATGGCTGTGACTTTCCTGCTAATTTCACCCCATGAATACTGACATTACCCTTTCCAGGAGTGATGGCAAGTTATCAAGGCATTTCCCTCTGAGTCTACCTTTCCTTTGGTATCCTTACAATGAACACCACCGTGTGGAACATCTTGGTGGTTGAATGTCGTGGAGTCGGTTCGACCCTGTATAGAGTTTCCAAGGTTGTAAATCCTTATGGGAGCAGAAAGCCTCATCTTTCTTCTGTGGAACTGCTGGTAGTTTCAACCTGCTGACCATGAGTTAAACAGACCGGCTCGTAACCACTACACTACCAGAGCTCCTTTGTGGGACCTCTTAAAAGTGCTTTAGTCCTGGAAGTACACAAGGAACTCAGAAGCATTAATTTTTCTGTCTTTCTTGGTCTCTCTCTCTCTCTTTTTCTCATTAATCACAAATGAATTAAGATTAAAAACATTTTTCTTCCATTGGCTCCCCAACTGTGCTGTAAAACTCTTCAAAGACAAGACTGTGTATTCTCTTTGTTAACTTCCTCTGGAAGTAAGTGTAGGAGAGGGGATGTATCCGCCAGTCATTGAACCAGTGTGGTTGATTACTTGCCTGCCTGTCTGATCCTAAATGACTGTTCCCTTTCTGGCTCACTGATCATGGCTCTGCCATGCTCCTTGGTGTCAATAAATACTAGAGTCTGGGCTGCCCAGAATGGAGACTTCTGACAGGCACACCAGTCTAGAAGCCTCCTATTTCTGAGCACTTATCATTCATGAAGCTTCTTCTACTGGTTTTGATGGTTTCCTTGGTCCTGGTACAGGTCACCTCAGGTAACCAGGATCTCTATCAAGGGTGATGGGTCAGGGAATCTGATGCATGTTTAGGGACCTCTGGGGATTCTTACAGTTTGGGTTGGGAAACTGTTCTTGCAGATTCTACTGTGGCCTTTAGATTGTTTCTCCAGTGAAGAGGAAGTTTGAATTCTCTGGTACCATTTCATCCCTCCATGTTCACTACTTGAGTACTCTGACCTTCTCTCTCTGGTCAGTTCTGGAAAAACTGGCCATGATGTCCTGACAAGAGATTGGGGGAAAGCAGAAATGGGAATTTTGCCAAAAAACTATTCCTTGGGGAATTTTAATTTTGATTTACTACTGCCTCCATGAAAATGGTTCCTGTAGTTCGGATTATTTGAGGATTCTGAGTCCACTCTCTCACGCAACCTCAAATTAAAAAGTGGGCTACCTTGGTTGCAGATTCCTGAAAGCAGTTGTTCCTAATTCTTTTGCTGGGTCCTGGGATGCTGTGGAGAAGAAAGTGTGATGATCTTGGGAGTTTTACAGAGACCCTAAATGACCTGCTGGTGTCAGATGGGTGCATTCCAGATTTTCGTTCTCTTTCATTGATGTAGTCTGAGGAGCACCGAAAGGCAAATTAAAAAGGTGGCTCATTGATACTGGGCACATAGGTATCTGATAAGATGTTGTTGTTAAGTACCATCAAGTTGGTTCCAATTCATAGTGATTCTGTATAGGTTCCCAAGGGGTGGATGGTAGATTTGAACTACTGACCTTGTGGTTAGTAGCCCAATGCTTATCCTACAGTACCACAAAGGACTCCATCTTATATGTTGTTGTTAACTGCCATCAAGTAGGTTCTGACTCATGGTGACCCTGTATAGAATTTCCAAGGAGCAGCTGGTGGGTTTGAACTGATGACCATGTGGTTCACAGTCAAGTTCTGATCCACACTAGGAGTCTTATAATATTGTTGTTAAGTGTTGTCAAGTCGGTTTCCACCCATAGTGATCCTGTATAGGGTTTCTGAGGAGTGGCTGGTGAGTTTGAACTGCCAACCTTGTGGTTCATACCGACCTTTCAGTCCATTGTTTATTTTACAGTGCCATGCCATGTTACGTGCCATCAAAAAGGTTCTGACTATAGCGACCCTATATAGAGTTTCCAAGGTTTGAACTGCAGACCTTGTGCCTCACAGTCCAGTTCTGATCCTACAGCACCACGCCACATATTATAAATATAATATGTTGTTGTCAAGTGCCGTCAAGTCAATTCCGACTCATAGTAACACTGTATAGGGTTTCCAAGGAACATCTGGTGAACTTGAACCACCGACCTTGCAGTCTGGAGCATTAACCCACAACGCCACACACATATATATATACTATGTTGTTGTTGTTGTTAAGTGCCTTAGAGGAGATAAAATCCTGCACGGGGGGTGGTGGTGCCCTCTTTTGCTTGCCTTAAGGGATCTGGTCAGGGAAGGGAAAATTCCCAGTAGGTCCCAGGCCACCGAGTGGGGAGCACTTTAGGAGTTGCACCTGGAAAGATCTATAATTTTCCCTAAGCCTGGGAAATGCCTTGTGAGGGCTTTCCCCCTTAGAGTTCTTTATCTTCCTTACTACGTTATTCTCTACTGTGCTTTGGCCTTTCCCTTCCCCAGCCTTCTGCTTTATTTCAAGACTGACCTTTTCTCCCTCCTTCCCTTTTACTTTCAGGTATGAAGTGTTGGCGTAAGTTGGGCAGGTGCAGAACAACCTGTAAAAACGGTGAAATATTCCACGTTTTATGCTCATCTGTGAGTAAGTGCTGTGTAGATCCCAAGCACGTGCCCTTCAAAGTTGAAGCCTCAAATGTATCTGCAAGCCTGGAATCAACTTCTACAGACTGACAACTCTCTTCTGATCCTGAGTTCCAGTATTATTGGTCCTCCCAGTTCTATTAAATAATTCGTGGCTGTACCCTATATCTCTTTGGCAGTTCTACCTTGTTGTACTTGTACTGTTGAGCCGATCTTCAACTTATGGTGATATCATGCGACAGAGTAGAACTGGCCCATAGGGTTTTATTGACGGTAATCTTTAAGGAAAGAGAAGAAATGCTGGTTCAAATAGTCAATTTTTTGGTTAGCAGCTAAGCATTTAACCATTGAGCCACCAGGGCTCCTTACTTAGAACGAAGTAAATAAAGAAGAAAGGTACGAATGCATGTGTTAGTCAGGGAGAACAGAATGAACTATTCACAACTTCCTTTTCATTTCAATCTCCAAACCTTATTTCTAAGCTCTTTTTTTTTCTCTATATTCTTTCTCACTAGATGATTTGAACACCATTTATATGTGATCATTCCCAAATTCAAATTTCTAACCTCACATCTTCTCTAACCTCTAGACTGATATATCTATCTTGTTAAATATCGTCTCCACTTGGACACCTAATACATCCAGAATGGAGCTCTTGGTGGGAACCTCACTGCACCAGGCCTTGTTATCACTCCATCTGTTTCCTTCTTAGTAAACAAGAATAGCTGTATCCAGTTGTTCACAACCTAGAAGCCATCCTTGATTCCTCACTTTGCTTCACTCCTTTGTTCAATCCATAAGATTGTCCTGTGACTCTTATCTTCACAATATGTTTCAAAACCATTCCTTTCTATTCATCTACTTTAAATAATTGTCATCTCTCATACGAATTTCTATAATTGTTAAGTTGTTGTTAAGTGCTGTCAAGTTGATTCCAACTCACCTGTATAGGGTTTCTGAGGAGTGGCTGGTGGGTTTGAACCACCGACCTTGCAGTTCAAACAGACTTGGGGGTCCAGTGCTTATACTACAGTGTCACACCAGGACTCCAAAACTTCTATAATATAGCCTCCTAATTGCCTTCTCATTGAAATCTCGAACTGCACCTTCATACAACCATCAAAAAGTAAATGATGTCTTGTTTGACACCATACACTGGTTTCCATTTCACTAAGAATAAAATCCAAGCTCCTTCCCTTTCTTCCCTGGTGCCATTTCCCTCATTGATTTCCTTCTTCCTTTGCTATATTCAGGTCACTCGGACTTTTGTTGCTTGATCCCAACAAGCTGTTGTTTAAAGCAGGGCCTTGCCATTCCTTCTGGCTAAGAAGACTCTTTCCTGATCTTTGTATGGTGGTTTTTGTTTTCCTTCAGGACTTGATTTAAATGGCACCTTTGATTTACCTAACAACGTCCTTCATATTACTCTGCTAATTTCATTCTTGGGGTTCCTGAGTGGCACAAACAGTTACGTGCTCAACTTGTTGTTGTTATTGTTACGTGCAGTCAAGTCAATTCTGACCCATAGCAAGCTGCTGGTGAGTTTGAATTGCCAAACTTTTGGTTCAAACCGACCTTGCAGTTCAGTGCATTATCCCGCAGTGCCACATAAGAATTACTAACCAAAAAAAAAACCAAAAAAACATGGTGTTCAAATCCATCCAGAGACACTTCAAAAAAACAGGTCGGGTGATCTGCTTCTGAAAGGTCACCACCCACTGCTACTGAGTCGTTTCTGACTCCTGGAGACTCTATATAGGATTTCCGAGGCTGTGAATCTTTATCAGGGCACACAGCCTCATCTTTCTGCTCTGGAGTGGTTGGTGGGGTTGAAACCCTGACCTTGTGGTGAGCAGTCCAGAGTCTAACGTATAGCGCCACCTTTGAAAGGTCACAGTCTTAAAAATTCTACTGTGAATGTGGGGTCACCATGAGTTGGAATTGACTTGATAGCAACTAATAATCATTTCCTTCTTAACACTTAGCAAACGTCAGTCTTTATGTTGTTTCTTCATTGACTTGTCTTTCTGTCCAGGAGAATTTGAATTTCATGATAACAGTGTATTGTCTGTTGAACTCACCATTTCTTTCTTGGGGCGTGGCACACATTAGGAACTCAATAAATATTAGTGTAGTGGTTATGAATCGGGCTGCTAACCTCAAGATCAGCAGTTCGAAACTACCAGCGGTTCCATGGGAGAAAGATGAGGCTTTCTGCTCCCATATGTATTTTCAGCCTTGGAAACCCTATGCAGGGTTGCTATGGGTCGGAATAGACTCGACGGCACTTAACAACAACAACAACAACCTCTATGAATATTTAAACTCCAAGAGCATTGCTTTCCTAGTCAATCAGGTCTTCCTGCCCAAGTTCTTATGTTTCACGAGGTCTGATACTCCAGACTTTGAATGGGCTTCTCTTCATGTTTCATCTCAAGTAAACCATCCTTGGCAATGTCTTTGCACAGACTCCATATTTCCTCACTGTTTCCAGGCCTGTTCTCTTGGCTCAATCTTCATTAGCGTCTTCCTTATCCTTGTCTCATACTGCAGACCTACTATCCTTAGTTTAAAAAAATTTTTAAGGCTTTTATTGTGCATTGAATGATAGTTTACATGGGAAAATATCAGTTTTGTACTTATCCTATCATATTTCATATTGCAATGATTACAATCCCCTCCCTCTTTTTTTTTTTTTTTTTTTCATGTACACAAAAACACTCAGGAACATATAATCATTTAAACAATCTGAGGGCAAATTCTGCAAGCCTGCCTCTGGGCTGCTAGCACACAGCCTTTCTCTTTCCATGAGTTTAGAGTTCTCAGCTGTTCTATCTCTCGACATCATCATCTTTGTCTCCATCTCTGGTGTCACTGCTTCTCCAATTTCTACTCGTGCTCTTCTACCTTGATGGTCCTGGGTCCTCTGTTCCTGGACTGTAAGATTTACTACTCCCCTTTTTATGTTACAAAACTTTTACCTTTACAGTTGTGAAAGTTACATTTAGTCATGATAACAATTACTCACTATTGAATCATAAGAATCTTATCCCCATCTCTTTCACCAGACTGTCTAGACAAGATGAAAACTATTCAATGGGAAGTCTACCTTCCATCTCACACTCTGAAATTAAACTCCCTCAGCCACTTTGTGCCTTTAAAGTCCCCCCCCCCCGTTTTAGGGTAGCCAATACAATGTCTAAGTTGCCCATCCCTATCAACCCTGTATACAGAGGGGATATGATTGATTCTTGGTGTGAAGACTCTTTCCCTTTCAGTTGGTATTTTGAGCTACTACATCCATAAATATAGGTCAAGTTCATCCCATTATAGCAATTTACATTTGTTTCCTTTATCAAATTTCTTTATCTTCCTCTATTAGAGTTCTGCTCATCAAGCCAATGAAACTAGGTCAAATGGGTACTATCTGCAAGTTTGGGTGTTCTTGTGCATTTCTCCTCACTTCATATCAGCTGAACGCTTCACTCTTGGCTCTAGCCCTCCGTGGCTAGGTCCTTATCCATGGGCTTAGTAGTCCTCAGGTCTTATCACACTTTGGACCAACCAGCCCTTCCTCTTCTCTCTCTCATTTCAAGGTCAACGGGAATCTATGGCATGTGGTTGAACTCAGCCCATATCTTCATTGCTGCTTTTCCTCCACTTCTACTCACCAGTAGACCAATGTGGTCACCAGCAAGCTTACATGCCTGCTTGTGTGTTCGCTTAAGTTTCAGTCTTAGAGGGGGTTTTGTCCTGAAGGAACTTGATTGCTTGCCTTGATGGCTCTTCAGTGAACAACTTGTTTGTTCTTGTAGTAGCCAATCAGACTGCCATTTTGTTTTTGATTTTTCCTACTGGTATTTCTTTCAAGAAGTATCTTTTGTTCCTGTAGCTGCTCCAGGTTGGTCTTTTCAAGTGGGACTGTCCCATCTCACACTGTTCTGAATGGGGCTCAGGATT
>NW_006408557.1:20311550-20353279 GCF_000296735.1 Chrysochloris asiatica
TGTGCTCTACCATCCCTTCCCTCCTACCCCTAGTAGCCAACCAAGATTTTTTTCTCTCTGTCTTTTAGTATGGATATGTTTTCTTAAGCTTCATATTTTTGATATTTCCATGTTCTTCTTGGATTTTCATTTTCTTGTATTTTGTGAAGTATTAATTTTCTTTGAGGTTAATCTATATTCTATTAACTTTTTCCTCCATTTAGAACAGTCTATTTTACCCTGAATAGTCCTCAGGTCTCATCACACTTTGGATCAACCAGCCCTTCCTCTTCTCTCTCTCATTTCAAGGTCAACGGGAGCCTATGACATGTGGTTGAACTCAGCCTATGCTTTGCATAGGGTGGCTATGAGTCGGTGCCGTCTCAATGGCACCTAACAACAACAACAACAACATTTTACCCTGAAATTTACCTGATCTCCTCATCACCTGGATCTCTGTTCCTATATTTTTCCCTTCTTTCACATTATAATAGTTTTGATCATAGACTGACCTCCCAGATCCTCTGAATTCATTCTGTAGTTCTATTCTGTTCTGGACTCTTCCATCTGTTGATTGAGTTGCAGGTGATGTTGCCAAGTATGTCAATTTCTGATTGCTGTCTGTTCTTGTTGGTTCTCAGTCCAAAGAACTCCCTTTAGTATGCTTTGAAGCACTGGGTTGGTTTTGACAAAATCCCTTAGTTTCTGTTTATCCTGGAATGTTTTGATTACACCGTTATATTTGATTGACAGCTGTACTGGGTAGATGATTCTTGGTTGGAAGTTTTTTTCTTTCGGGTTTTATATATGTCTCCCATTGACTTCTTGCTTGCATGGTTTTTGCTCAAAGATCAGAGCTTAATCTTATTTGTTTGCTTTTGTAACACTTCTCTTTTCCCTACTGGCTTTCAGGATTCTCTCCTGTCTTTGATTTTGGAGAGCTTGATTATGATATGTGTTGGTGATTTTCTTTTGGGGGGTCTATCTTTCTGGGGTTCATTGAGCTTCTTGAATACTTATCTTTTCATTTTTTAGGATATTAGGAAAATTTTCTTCCAGCAGCTCTTCAACTAGCTCCTTTGCCGTCTTCTGTGATTCCTTCTGTTCTGGAATTCCAATAAGTCTCAAGTTATTCCTCTTCATGTTGTCCCACATGAATCTTAGACTTTCTTCAGATGTTTTTATCCTTTTTTTCTGCTTGCTCTTCTATCTTAGCAATATTGAGAGATTTGTCTTCAAACTCGCTAGTTCTGGATTCCATCTCTTCAATTCTACCCCTTTGCCCTTTCAGTGTATTGTCCATTTCTGATATTTTATTATTAATCATTTGGACCTCTTTTTGCAGGTTTTGAATTATTTCTAATACTATTTCTATCTTATTTGATTGTTCCTGTAGTAAGTACTTTCCTGACTTCTTTCTTATTTTTCTCAACCCCTCTGTGGAGCATTTGGATACACTTCAATAGCATTCTCCTTAATTCCCTCTCAGGCAGTTCCAAAGTCTGCTCTCCTTTCAATGGGGAGCCTAGGTCTATCTGAAGCTCATTTGTTTCTGTTACTCTATCTTGTTTCTGGACATGTGCCAAAATCTTTGACTGTCTCTTGGGCATCTTCAATAATTAGATGTGTTCAAATAATCAGATGAATGTATGTTGATGTATTATTAAGCTTTCTGTTTGCCTCCAGGTAGATGTGACCAGGAGAAGGGCTTCCCTTTCCTCTTTTCTTATTACTCAACTCAGAGTAATAGTAGCAGGTGTTGGCTGTCTATTTGGTATATAGCAGCTGGTATTGTCTATATGACCACAATTGCTGTCTCTTCTTGGGTAATGCAAGGAAAGAAAGAGCCCCCCCCAAGTTAAAGAGGAGCCCCCACAAAAAATAAAACCACAACAGCAACTCCCCCCCCTTCCTCCAGAAAATAGCAAAATATAAGTATGACTTTAATGTTCTTTACTTAGCCAGCTGCTGCCATTCTGGGAGACTGTTCTTTTTTTTTTGTTGTTGCAGTTCCTATTGATGCCTCCCCCTTGTTAGATTCTGTGTGCTGTGGTCTTTGCTGAGTAGATCCATGCTCATGCATAGTAGAACCCTCCAGTTCTGGGACTGTCCTTGAACCTGCTTGGTCTGGTATTCTGTGTTACTACTGTTGGAGGTCTGCAACTGTGTTTCTCCTTAATTCACCACCAAGTTCAGCCCTTCCCATGATCTCTAGCTTTAGTTTTGTGGCTGATCCTTTAATCAGTTCAGATTGCCCCACACTCTGACCTCCAATCTCACAAGAGTTCTTTATTGAATATGGCAACATCTCATCAGCATATCTGATGATGAAACACCTTATATTTAGTTTTGGGTGTAATGGCTAGAGTTCCTTAGAGACCAACTTAAGCAGAAAGGGCATTTCTTTTTCTTTTTTAGTTTTCAGATTTCATTTTTTTAAAATCAGCTCCAAGAAGGACATCCTAAACACTATATGAAACACAACAGAATATATTTTCTTCCAGTAATAATAATTAAAAAAAATTGACCTTCACAAACATTTTTAAGCTCTTCTAAAAAGTCCTGGTGTAGCACTGTGGGTTAATGCATCAGACTGCAAAGCCATTTGAACTTCAAGGTTGGTGCTTCAGGCTCACCAGCTGCTTCTCGAAAACCCTATACAGGGTCGCTATGGGTCGGAATCGACTCAATGGCACTTAACAACAACAAGAAGATATAATCAGGATAGTGATCTCAATGTAGAGTAAAAAAACACCTCTAAGGAATTATATTCTTTTTTTTTTTTTTAAGTAATCGTATTCTCGATGCAGATTTCCTATAGGTACATTAAGAAATTGTTTTCTAACCATGATAAAGAAACATGGTGTGCAAAAAATTTTAAATGTCCTTAGATACTCAATTGAAAACAAAAACAAAGTACGAAAAAGAAAATCAGCCTGGCCGAAGTTTTTTGCCAAGATAATCCTTCCTGAGTGTCCAAACTAAAAAACTGGTAAAAGGAAAAATATCTAGATTCGACAAACATTGCAGAATTTGCCTTTAAATGGGAGAACAAAGTTTTAAAAACATATGGAGTTTACTAAAAGGTCTTTAACAGGTTACCTTGGGAGTTTAATTTAAAAATAGAAGTTGATGTGCTAAAACAAAGATGTTTCAATGCAACTCCGAAAATTTTTTATAAATTCAGCTATCCAGAAGGATGATCCTGGGTCAGAAGAATTTTTATTCCTTGTGTATCTACATTATATGTGCATGCTTCATTTCACTTGTCATAATTGTCTCTCTAATTTCCTCCAGAATAGCGGTCATAACCACTCTGGCTTCTGCCACTATAGTTTCTGGACCTTCCATATCCATATCCGTATCCTCCAGGCCAACTATCATACCTGGGGCTCCCATATCCCTGGTTCTCATCACCTCTAGAGTAGCTGCAATCACTCCCATGGGCACCAAGGGCATCCCCTCTGGTTTCCAGGGCTGATTTGCCTGCATGATCCACACGGATCTGGCGACTCTCCATTCATGGCTCGCATGACATCTGAAGCATGTTTTGGATTGGTAAAGGTGATAAAGCCAAAACCCCAGGATCGCTGAGTTTCTCAATCCTTCACCACCTCAGAAATCAGTCCGAAGCTGGTGAAATGGTCTTCCAATGCCTGTTCATCGGTGTTGAAATTGAGACCTCCCACAAAGACTTTCCCTTCTTCAGAGGACATGGCAGTGAATTTGGATCCTGGGAATTTAAAAATTGAACAACCTCAGTAACAGCTAACACTGAAGAGCAGAGAGAAAGAGACGAAAGAGCATTTCTTGGAAAGATAAGAGGTAGCTCACAGAGTTGACTGAAAATCTGAACAACTAGACTTGGAAGAACCAAGGACAAGTGGTAAACAGAAATAACCTTCCAAGATTCCACCCTGGTACTTGATATCATCTTAACACTTGAACTTTTGCCATTGCTACTTTCCTCATGTAAGTTTCACTATCATCCCTGTGTTCAATTTTTTCCTTTAAGATTCAGAGACCTTTACTGGTGTATCCAGTTGACTGAGCCTGGGTCTTGCACCTGTCTGCTAACTCCTGAAGTGGTGCTAGAGAATATTTGCATTTAGTACTTTCTGCAGTGGGAGGGAGATGGACCCTCTTTTCTACCAAGACCCCAGAAAGAGGACCCTAGGGACCACCATATACTGAGGTACTTACTCTAAGGGTCCTGGTAATTGCTTTATTTAATGGTTTGTCCTCAGCACCTCCTTTGTGTTTCCCTAGCTCCAGCCCCACCAACTCATCCTTCACCTAACAGACCATACTCATGCTTGCTCAGTGTTTGCCTTTCATCTGAGACTAGAATCTGCATGAAAACAGAGGTCATCGTTGACCTGTTTTCTGTATCCTACGGAATCTGGAAAGACTGAATAGTTCCAACATTCATTTATCAGTTTACTGACTGATTGAGATATATGTTTGACTTAAATCGATAGTAAAAAGGTCTCACAAAAGAATTCCTTCTTTTAGACCCAGATTCATGCTGGAATATCATAGAACCCATTGCTGTTGAGTTGATGCTGATTCATAGCAACCCTATGTGTTACAAAGTAGAATTGTTTCGTAGTTTTTTTTTGTTTTTTTTTCTTTCTCAAATGGAAACAGATTGCCAGGCTTTTCTTCTGTGGCACTGATAAGTGGGTTCAAACTGCCAACCTTTAAGTTAATAGCCAAACACAAACCATTTCCAGCACTCAGGGATTCTGTAAATATGTTTAAGGGATAGTATAGATGTTTGATACTCAACAGCTTTGGAATGATACCAAAATGCATACTGAAGTTATAAGACAAGGCACTTAACAGAGATGAGTGGTGGTTACATAATCACTATTGTGATGATCATTGCTCAGTGCTCCCATTATTAATGAGCAGATTGAGAAGTATACCTTTGTGAGTCTGGTGGCATCTTCTTTCACCGTCTAGAGTTGGTGAGGATGGCATGTCTTGCCTTAAAAGCAAGACTATTGTGTCTTAATGAGATCAGCTACACAAATATATTTTATTTTTAGACAAACATTGTGGCAGAGTGATGTAGCAATTACCAGATGATTTCCCCCTTGATTTTGCTTGAGTAGGCATCAGCAAAAGAAGTGAAAGGTAATTTTTTTATACCTATTATTGAAAGGGAAGTTAAGATTTTGTGCTCTGAATCCTGGCCTCCCTTTTTAATTGGGGAGTTAAGAATTTGTATGTGTGTCTCAGGAGCTGTCCTGAAGGAAACTCCCTCTTTATGCTCAGTTCTTTGTTAAGGAGACTTAGATACAAGAAAGGCAGTTAGATAAGATTGTTATAGGACAAACGGGCTGAGAATTTTTTTGCTTCAAGGTCAAGAAAAAGAAGTGGTCTGGCATATGGGAATGCTGGATCTTTCCAGAACTAGGAAAGGAGTTGGGGGGGGGGTTGGTTCTAATAGAGTTTATAAAGTACCCTAAGACGGCAGGTACTTGGATGGGGTTGTACTTGGATGGAGGCCAAGGCCCTGGGAGAAGCAGCAGAGGCCTCCACAGCTGGGCCTGTGTTGGGTGGAGAGAACTACAATGAGGACCATTTCTTCAGCTTCCCAGAGCTGCCTGATGAACAGCAGCAGAATGAATTTCTAAGCATGAGGAGCAAGGAAAATGAAGATAATCCTCATGGAATAAAGACTGAGTCCTTCCTCATAGTATGACCAAGTGGACAAAGGCAGAAAATATCAATAATAATTGACATTGGACATTTCACCATCTTTGACAAGTGCTGTCTTGGAGCTGGATTTTAAAAAATAAAGAAATACGCATATCCTACGGCTTATGTATGGTGGAGCATTCATCACCGGTAAAACCAGTTGTCATGGAGTTGATTCCAACTCATGTTGACCCCATGTGTGTACACAGGGTTTTCAAGGCTTTGAAGCTCAACAGTAACTTTTTGGAAACATCACCAGGCCTATCTTCTGAGATGCCTTTGAATGGGTTCAAACATCCAAACTTTTGGTTGGTAGTCAAGTACTTAACAATTTGTACCATTCAGGGGCTCATAGCTCGTATGTGACTTTAATGAGTTTTAGAAGAAAAATCACTATCATCTTTTTCTTTCATGGAACACTATTTGAAACAGGACAGTTAGAGATTATTTTGTATATATTCTCTAGAATCCAGATCCTCTCTAATAGACTCACCAAACTTTTATGCAACTTTGGCCCTTATGGTTTCTTTCTTGGAGCCTTAGGTCTTCCCCTGGACACTTCTTATTTCTGAGAAAGTGGGAAGATGGCATGAATGAATGGTAGTGAAAGATATCTATCCAAAAAACCAAACCCTCTGTTGCCGAGTCAGTTCTGACTCATAGCAACCACTTAGGGCAGAGTAGAACTGCTCCATAGGGTCTCCAAGGCTGAAATCTTTATGGAAGCAGATTGCCTCATCTTTTCCCTATGGAGTGACTGGTGGGTTTGAACCACTTACCTTTCAGTTAGCAGCCTCAACCCACTGCATCATTAGGGATCCTAAATATATCTATAAAAGACTATAATTTTATAGGTCTTATTATTTAAAAAAACAACAAGCATTCTTGTATTATTAACCTCATAGATAAATGGCAGAATAAATCAACCAGTTGCTGTGGAATCCATTCTGTGGAATCCAATCCATAAATGGCAGAATAAACCAACCAGTTGTTGATGGAATCCATTCTGAGTGTTATAGACATCATAGGGTTTTCAATGGTTGATCTTTTGGAAGGAAATCACCATGCCTTTGTTCTGTAGTACCTATGGAGGGGGACTCAAACCTCCAATCTTCTGGTTAGCAGCTGAGTGCATTATTGTTTGTACCACCCGGGGACTTAGGAGGAACAAATAAATAAGATAAGGTGAAAGTCCCAGGTGTGGACTCTATCTTAGGAACTTGATAACTGGTTGTTCCTCCCATGTTCTGCTGTGGAATTCAGGCTGCAGAGAGTAGGAAGTGACCCCATAAGAACTTAAAATTGTAACTGTACAGACTTGAGGGAGTGGGTAGTGTCCAGTTATAGAGAATTGGCCAGGCCAGGCTGTGCCCATGTGGGAGGCATTACAAAGACTAGATGACAGTTTGTTCTGGTTTTGGTGGGTTTCAGGAGAAAAAACCATAGCAATTGGGGTCAAGTTGACTCTCTGGCCAGCCTTGCCTCACTCCATATCTCCTGACTTCTCCTCCAGTGATTTCTGCAGGCTTGCATTCCACTTTCCCATCAGTCACCTCCTTTTGCCTTGACCCAGATCTCCCAGCTTAACAGAAGAATAACTGTGCATCTGTCATGTTCCAGAATTACAGAATATAGGGGTTTGAGGAGAACAAAGGAACTGAAGTGGATACATCTCTAAGTTATGACATTTGAGAACAGGTATACTTGTATATGTGTACTCACAGCATACAAACACACACACACATGCACCAATTATTTATCTGCACATAAACTATATGTGAGTATAAACATGGATACAAAAGATGACACTAATAACAATAATTAAAAAACAATGGTGATAATTGTCAAGTACTTTATTAAGTAATGTACATAAATGATCTCATTTAATTAAAATAGGTACAGTTATGATTTTTATTTTATCAGGTTCACAAAATTTAACTTATTGAAGGTCAACAGCTAGCAAGTGTCAGCCTCAATTCAACTCCAAATTAGTGTGAAAGTAAAATCCATTCTCTGAGCCTAGTACGTAGCAAACATTTAATGAATTCTCTTTTGTGTCTCCCTTCATAATCTCCTGATTAAGTTCTGCCCAAGCCTTCTTCAGAAGCTTGTCTGGAGGAATACAATCCACAAGACTCTTATTCTTTCCACACTATAGAAGGACTTGGATTGCCTCTCTCTTGTTGTTGTTAGGTTCCATCGAGTAAATTCTAACTCATAGTGACCTTATGCACAACAGAACGAAACACTGCCTGGTCCTGTGCCATCCTCACAAACGTTGTTACACTTCAGTAACTGATGCTGCCACTATGCCAATCCATCTCGTTGGGGGTCTTCCTCTTTTTTGCTGCCCCTTCCACTTTACCAAGCATGATGTCCTTCTCCAGGGATTGTACCTCTTGATAATATGTTCAAAATATGAGAGATGACGTCTGGCCATCTTGGCTTCTAAGGAGCATTCTGGCTGTACTTCTACCAACACAGATTTGTTTATTCTTCTGGCAGTCTAATGGTATTTTTAATATTCTTCTCTAACAACATAACTCAAATGCATGAATTATTCTACAGTCTCATTTATTGCCTCCCTATTAGATCACTTCTTAGAGCTTTACTCAATTTGTTGCTGTTGAGTTGATTTAGACTCATGACAACACCATAGTGTAGAGTAGAACTGCTCCATAGCGTTTTGAAGGCTGTGATCTTTTGGAAGCAGATCACCAAGGCTTTCTCCAGAGGCACCCCAGGGTGGGTTTGAACTTCCAATCTTTTAACTAGTTGTTGAGCGCTCAGAATATATGTTATTTATTTTTTTGACAAATATTTATTAAGCACCTGACAAGTACCAGATAGAGATGTCAGAGATTGTTAACTCTCCCTCCAGTATCTCTCTTCTTCTTCTTAGTAATATTAATGGTTTCCCAGAATATAAAAAATATTTTCAGCCTATCTTGCAGCTAAGTATTTCATATGGAATGAACTCTGGCCAATGGAATGTGTAGAATCCATGTGAACAGCTTCTGAGTGGTGTCCTAAAAGGCACAGCTTGCACTTTATTTCCTCCTCCATCTCCTCTCGATGGCTAGAATGGGGACTTGATGATGGGAATTGGATCATCAAATGGAACTACCTACTGAACAGATCATCAAGCTGGGAAGAACTTTGTTCCCTGGTGATTTTGAAGCTGCTACACCGAATGGTGTACCCAAACTTTTCCATGAGAAAACCCAATCATTTTTGTTTGGAAGAATATCAGCTAAAACAGCTGAATTACTATCCTAAGTAATATGCCAGGTGATGCTATAGGCACTGAGGTGGCAACCATATTTCTTGGGTTCATGTATCTGACTTTCTCATGAGAGAGGCAATGATTAAACATGTAAAATAACATTTTAGAAGAACAAGCTACTATGATAGACGGACAGAAATCAGAGTTCCATGTACTAGTGTGATCAGTGAAAACGTCTCCAATGAGGTGTCATTTGATGAGGAGGAACAGGCCAGGGAGAGATGTGAAGGCGGAGTTTTATAGGGAAATCATGACAAGTGTGAAGACCCTGAAGTGAGAGTGAGACTGGGTTAGCTTAAGGTTCAGAAAGACAGGCGCATGAGTATCTTTCTGTTTGAAAGCTGAGGATAAGTGTTTTAAAAAATATAAATGTTTTATAAAAAATGTCTGCCTGTAACATCATGTTTTTTAAGGACTATTTAGATGAGATCAAAATGACAGCAGCGACTGGAAAGATAAGACCGGAACCTTAGTGGGCAGTGAGTTTAGGTTAGTGGAAGAAGAACAGCTTAGAAACTGAGGCTGAGAATGGTTTCACACCTTGAATATAATCTGTGTCACTAAACTGTATATGTAGAAACTATTTAGCCTGTATATGTTTTGTCATGTGTATTCTTAACAACACTAACAACAACAACAACAAATACAGTTAGTCCCCAGTTTACAAACATCCAACTTATGTGCAACCTGTAGTTATGAACCAACATCTATGAAACCTATTATATTAGAAATTGGAAGTATATACAATGGTTCCTAATAACAAATGGATGTTACTTTGAAACACACATCAAAATATTACTATTATTATTACTACTGTATTATTTTGTTAAAGGGAGTCTTGGCGGCACTCTGGGTTAATGCGCTTGACTGAAGTTGGTTTGAACCTCAAGGTCGGCGGTTCAAGCTCACCAGCTGTTCCTCGGAAATGGTATACAGCGACGCTATGGATGTGAACTGACTCGATGGTACTTAACAGCAACAACATTATGTTAAAGATGTTTTAGTGTATCTGGAAGTGCTTTAAAAAAATTTTTTTTTATGGATAGAATGGTACATGCTATGCGATATATTAAGATAGCGTTTGACTAAGTGATGTTAGATATAAGCTGTATTTAACTGTTTAGACTGACGTACAAATTTGACTTAAAGATAGACTAAGGAACGGAACTCATTCATAATCTGAAGACTGCTTATAAATGTTTCTTGATATGTATTCATGTATTGATTAATGAATTCCTTTATGTAGGTTTCTTTATTGTTGTTGTTAAGAGTTGTAGAGTCAATTCTGACACACAGTACCCTGAGTGTCAGAATTTCTGAGACCTTAAATCTTTGTGGGAGCAGAAAGCCTCATTTTTCCCCCACATAGTGGCTGGTGGGCTTGAACCACCAGCCTTGTGGTTTGCAGTCCAGTGCTTATCCTATGGAGCTACCTAAGGAACTTTCATTTGCCTGTCTCCGTGAAAGAAAGTCACTTTTAGTATGGGTGCTGGCTAGTTTCCCACGTTCCCATCCTGTACTTTGCTGAGACATCTGCTACACACTATCCTTTGGCTTGGCTGACCTCATATAAATCCCCTCCTGCTGCAATTCACTGCCCACATCCCAGCCAATAAAAACAAGGTTCATTCCTGCTGCTGAGAACTCTGTCTCCACCGGTTGCAACACAACTAGCTCCTTCTTCAGGGACTTGTCCATCATGAAGCTTCTTTTCTTGTTTCTCATCATCTTTCTGGCGATGGAACCAGTGGTATCAGGTAACTTGGGCCCCTCTCATGTGGCTGGGATCCTGATTATGGGCTTCTCACCTTCCTCCCCCTCCCCCCACCCCACACTTTGGGCAGCATCTGAGCATTTACTCATTTCATGTCTCCCTGATTCTTTTTGGCCAAGGTGGTGGGGTAATACATGCTTTGGGCATTTGGACTAAAGGGCAGGAATGGCATTGGTCGAGGCCTTAGAAGTGGAGGATTGGTGCAGGTTGAGGACTTCTGGGGGACTTTGGAAGGTTAGATTGAAGGCTGGGGAGAATTTAGATGGAGAAACAGACCTTCAGGATTAGGGTGAGTTGGGCTTTCCTAAGGCTTGAGGTGGCCTGGACAGGGGATGGGATTTGGGACTAAGTGGAGCTGGGGCTGGGGATAAGGCTGGGACGGTAAGCTTGGTGATGGGTTACTACTGAGAATTGAGGCTTGCAGTTCTGATTAGTTTGAGTTTGACTTGGAGTTGGACTCAGGGGGTACTAAGTTGAGTAGAGTTAGGAGTTACAATGAAGGTTTGGGGCTTGAATGTAGTGAATTTTGGGTCAAGGAAGATTGAAGATTGGATTGTGGCTAGAGCTGGGGCTTGTTAGGTTTAAGTGAGACAGAGCCAGCTATGCCAAGGATCTGAATCTTTTGGAATGTGAGTGAATCCTCCCTCCTTAGCCCTCCAAGTCCCCAGCATTATAGGTATCCATTGACCTTTCCCATCCCCATTAAATTGCATTAGTTAGGAACTGTATTGGCATCAATTGATCCCAAAGTTAGGAGTAGAAGGTTGAGAGAAAGGATGATCTAAGGGTGGGATGTCTGAAAAAGGCTACTGTGAAAACCTTGGGATCCAAGTCGGAACAATTCTCTTACTTCTTTCCTTTTTCAAGGTCTCCCCTCTCCTTTCCTGGAATTGGCTTCAGCATTCCTTATCCAACTCTCTGCCTCTTCTGCTCCTACTGTACTTCTTCTTGTCTCCCCACTGGAGGGATACTAACCTCTGCTTAATGATTGTTCCTATGCTCAAGAGAGATGTTGGATGGAAGGACACTGCAGATTGGTGTGCAAAGATGATGAAGACACCGTCTCACGCTGCCCAAGTCGTAAACGGTGCTGTATACTTAATCGTTATTTAACAATCGAACCAGTAGTAATTGATATAGAACGGACGGCCTGGAGTACTATTTGGAAGCCCCCAAAGGATTTAAAAGGAATGAAAAAATGAAAATAATCATGGATAAAAATGATATTGCTTCAGATTTCATAGTTTCCACATTACATTAAAATTCTCAAATCTGCTTCCCGTGTCTGTCAATCATAGGGAACACTATCTTAACTGGATGGAGGGATGGCAGGATGAGGTTTAAGAGGTAGCAGAGGGAAGTCATCAGAGTTGGGTCACAGCAATGAATTATTGATTACAGCTTGAAGATAGTTTCTCCTATACCAGCCCAAGGGACCCAGCAGAGACTACAGGGTTCTAGGTGAATTAAGGAGAACATCTGGGAAGCTGAGGGATTTAAAGACACAGCAGATGAGTGGGGTGTTGGAGAATTCTTGGGTTGGGAGAGTTGGCCCATATTGCAGGTGAATGGTTGAGGGTGGACAGGGGCAGAAGAGAGCCCAAGTTCTTGTATTTCTAGGGAAGTCCACTAAAATGTCTTTCAATGCCGCAAAGATCAGAAGTTTCCAAGAAATCAAAAATCAAAAAGACAAAACACATAAAGTTATCTTTTTTTTCTTTAAATTTTCTTAATTTTGCTGTTGTTGTTGAGAATATACACAGCAGCATACACAGATTCAACAATTTCTACATGTATAATTTAGTGACATTTATCACAGTCTTCATAAGGGAGCTGTGGTAGCGTAGTGGTTACGAATTGGCCTGAGAACCGCAAGGTCAGCAGATCAAAACTACCAGCTGTTCTGTGGGAGAAAGATGAGGCTTTCTGCTCCCATAAAGATTTATAGCCTCGGAAATCCTGTACAGGGTCGCTGTGAGTCGGAACCGACTCCATGGCACATAACAACCACCACCACCAAAGATTTACAGCCTCGGAAACCCTGTGCAGGGTCACTATGAGTTGGAACAGACTCCACGGTACAACAACAACAACAATCTTCAAGTTGTGCAACCATTTTCACTCTCCTTTTCGAACTTGTTTCTGCCTCATTAACATAAACTTGCTGCTACTTAAGGTTCCCTTCTAATCTTTCAAGTTGCATTTGGCAATTTGTTCCCATATAGACAGTTTTTAAAAGAGCAAAATGCTTAAAACAGACTTTTTTTTTAAACTAGTAATGCAAAACTATTGTTTGGTTTTCAGATGACTTTGGGGGATATATTTGGCTTAAGGTTAAAAAGTTTTCTCGGGAAAATAACTTCAGGAGTTTTAGAACTGACTTGTGGCACCTAACAACAACAAAATCTGGCCTATGGAGTCCTGGTCTGGTGCTGTAGGATAAGCACTGGACTGCTAACTGCAAGGCTGGCGATTCACACACTTGAAAACGCTATTGTTATCTTTAAGTTCCAAGTTCCACTGAGTTGGTTCTGACTCACAGTGACCCTGTATAGGGTTTCCAGGAGTAGTTGGTGTGTTTGAACCAACCTTGTTGCAATTAGCAGTCCAGTACTTATCCTACAATGCCACACCAGGACTCCTTGAAAACCCTATATAGGATCACTAAGAGTCAGAACCAACTGGAAGACACTTAACAACAACATCCAGCCTCCAGAAAGTCTAGAGTCTATGAGAAGTTGAAATTCTGTTCTGTATTTTTCTTCATTTGGTCAGAGAATTCCTTTGTGAAAGCTTTGAACCGAATGTTTAGTAAAAGCACTATCCAGTTCTTCTGAACTCATGGCAAAGGAGGTGGTCATTTATGGAGACAATTAGCCACAAACACTACACATTCCTCTTTTCCTTGACTCTTCTTCTATTGTTCCAGGTGACCAGAGAATTGTACCACGAATGATCACTTGCAAGCTTTAAAGACCCCAGGCACTAAGCAATGAACTAAGAGGCTGAGCAGAGCACTAAACACATTATGAGGCCAATTAATTAGAATGTCTCATGAAACTATAACTGTAAACCCTCAAGCCAAGAAACCAAATCCCTATACGCTTACTCTTTGATATATTAAGCTTTTTTTTTAAAACATTTTTTCACTGGTTAATTTACTCATTTCTTCACCTCAGCTGTCACCACCACAGCCAGATTCTAAGCAAATAAACTTCTAAGAACTTCTGGTGGAAGTTGTGCTACCGTATTTCCAGTGGAATTCTGAAGGATCCAAGAATTATACATTCAAACCTGACTTTTCATGTCATTATGAACAATATTTCATAATGATGGATGGAATATACGTTAGTTATTTCTGATGTTAGCTTGATTTATAACTTTTAAATATTCAAATATATGGTAGTGAGCTTCCACTTGTATTCTCGTCCCAGGGATGTGCTTGGAATTTGGATTCTGCTATGACAAACAATCCATTTCCAAGGCCACTACTGAAGCAGGAGCTGCTTAAACTGCTTAAAGTCTTGATGCCTCTCCATGAACTACTGTGTCCTGAAGCCCTGGGTAAAAACCATCCAAAGACTTCCCAGGGGCCTCTCTGCTGCCAAGTTTTCTCTGCTTTAGTCTTTGTGATTAAAGGGACTCTTTCCAGGAGATTTATTTCACCATTTTGCACTCCCACTGATATACCATAATTTTCCAGGATTCTGGGCCTTCAAGGCCATCACATGACGGACTAGCATTATCTCACATGACTGCCCCTCACATACCTTCACTTAAGCCATACCCGTTTTCCCACTGTCCTCTCCTACCCATGACATGGCCTTTATTCATGGTTCCCGGTTCCCTTACACCTTATCCCACAGCACCAGACTCATCTCCATGAACTTCATCTCATCCTTCAAAGTCCAGTTGATACCACCATCGACAAAAATCCACTGGTAACTCTGTCCCACTATTGTTATTGTTGTTATTAAGTGCCATTGAGTCAGTTCTGATGCATAGTGACCCTGTATAGAGTTTCCAAGGAGCAGCTGGTGAGCTTGAACTGCCAACCTTGCAGTTCAAACTGACTTTGCCGTCCAGCGTATTAACCTGCAGCATCACACCAGGACTCTGTCCCATTATTAGTATAATGTATAATATAATAATATAGTATAATAATATAATATAAAGTATAATAATAATAGCCCACTAATAGTTCTACTGATAGAGTACTTGCTATGCATCATGCATTGTGGTTGGTGCGCACAATCATTTCATTCTTGCAACAATCCTCTTATTATCCCTATTTCACTAATGAGGAAACTGACATTTATAGAGACAATACTATTAGTCAGCATCACAGGGCACTAAGACAAAGCAGAGTTTTGAACTGAGTTCTGGCAGCATCATAAACTATCACTTTTTAAAAAAATGTTTTATTGTGAATTATGTGATAGTTTACATGGGAGAACATTTGTTTTATATTCATTCTATCTTATATTGTTTCATTGTTATGATTACAATCCCCCCCATGCATCAGCAACCAACCAAAGGGTATACACCACAAGTGCCCACTGGTCATCAGCACACAGCCCCTCTCCCTCTCTGTGTCTAAAGTCCCCAGCTGCTCCATCTCTCCACGTCATCGTCTCTGCCTCCATCTCAGACATCACTGCTTCTCTGGGTAGGGTCCGGCTCTCTGCTCTTCTCCCTTGATGGTCCCAGGGACCTCCGCTCACAAACTACCACTCTTAAAAAATTATGGCACTGATCATGTGCAATAGCTAAGCCATTGAACTCTCCTCACCAGACCCCAAAGCACACACAAAACCCTTAGGGCTGGAGACTATCACTTATTTATATCTCTATCAACAATTGTGAGGTTAGCCCAGGATCGGGCAGCATTTCATTCTGTTGTGCATTGGGTCGCTATGAGTCAGTACCAACTCTATGGCACCTAACAACAACATGTCTAGTGATACTGCTGCTGTGGACCGATGAGTTGATTCTGACTCATAATGACCCTGTATAGGATTTCCAAGGCTGTACATCTTTATGGGAGCAGAAAACCTCATCTTTCTCCCAGGCAGTGGCTGGAGGATTCTAACTGCTGTCTTTGCAGTTAGCAGCCCAATGAGTAAGCCACTACATTTCCAATCTAATATTGGCTTGAATTTAATATAGTGCCTATTGATGAAATGACCAGTCAAGTGGTGAATTCATGTATGGAAGCATGAGTGGATTTGGTGTGGACATGAATGATTGTGTGGACAGGCTGATGACAGATTTCAAGAATCAGGGGTAGGATGTCTTCTGGGACTGGGATAGAGGGATCACAGGGTAGAGGTATTGGGCATATTTGGCTCTGGTTAATGGTGGTAGAAGGAGACTTACCAGCTCAGTGGCTAAGAATTCAACTATTAACCAAAGGGTCAGCGGTTTGAACCCACCAGCAACTCTGAGGGAGAAGATACCTGGTGGTCTGCTCTCATAAAAATTACAGACTAGAAAACTCTATGGGACAGTTGTATCTACTATGTCACATGGGGTTGCTGAGAGTTGAAATCAACTTAGTGGCACCTAACAACAATAACAAAAAGTTTCAGAAAGGATGTAGAATAGCTTTGGAACGTCCTCAAGTTCGTTCTTATTATTCACCTGTTAGTAACTTTTAGAACATATAGATTTCATAGTGTGGGAGGTGGACTGTGGAGAGTCTAAGATTCTCACCTCCAATTTCTGGGGCCTTACATCAACCTCTCCATACACAGTTACACATGCCCCCACTGAATCCATTTATTTGTACATTAATTTGTCATCTATGAATTGTTATCTATTTGTTCAGTCCATAACATTTATTAAGATCCTTCGTTTTTCTTAACACTGCATACAGAGGCAGCTGTAGGGTGGGGGATGGGGTGGTAGACTAAGGAAAGACCATGACACTCACCGTTGAGTTGCAGTAAGTTTTCAGAAGACTTTTTCTCTGGCCTCTTCCCAGATTACTGTGGTAGAATTTCTGGAGGTGGGCTTGTTAAGCTCTGTCGAGTTGGTTCTGATTCATAACGACTCTGTATAGGGTTTCCAAGGAGTGGCTGGTGAGCTTGAACCACCGGCCTTGCATTCAAACCGACTTTGCAGCCCAGTGCATTAACTCACAATACCACACTAGGACTCTGGAGGTAGCATATAGGTATGTGAAAATTTAAAAACTCCATTAGATTACAATTAGGGAGATAAGGCCCACCCCTCCACTACACTCCCTTCATTCCTGATGGTACTTACAACTGTGACCCCGGCCACCACACTTTGCCTACTGGAAACAGAGATCTAAGGGGCACAAATGACCTAAGATCACACAGTAGGTTAGAGGATTAATGCTGGGATTAATAAGTCAGGTCTTCTCTGACTTCTGGTGAGAGGGCTGAGGGAACATGTTGTTGTTAGGTGCCATGCAATCAACACTAACTCATAGTGATCCTATGCACAGCAGAACAAAACAATGTCTGATCCTGGGCCAACCTCACTGCTATTGCCACACTTGAGTCCATCGATGCTGCCACCTGGCCAATCCATCTCATTGGGGGTCTTCTTCTTTTTCTCTGACCCTCCATTTTACCAAGCATGATAACATGGAAGCTAATAATGAGTAGATGTGGGTGAGTCAGTGTGTGGTGGTGTGGAGCAACATAAGCCAGACATCCAGGCAGGCATTAGATGCTGCAGAGCCTCTAAAAAACTTGGGAGATTAGTTTGGGCACATTTGAAGCCCTTATCTGGATCTCACTGATGGCCTTGCCAGGGGGAGTTCCCAAAGCTGGGAAGACTGGGTACTTTCATTGGACCTTTTCTGAGATTGACAAACAGGTCTGCTGCTGATGTAGCTGAAGCTCAATTCAGCCTCAGCTCTGTATATCAATACCCAGGATCCAAGTTACATCTCATACTGAGGCATTCGTTTTCACAATCAAAAAGGGTGAAAAGCATTTCCTCACTATCTCGCCTTACCTTTGCTTAAGCAAGATATGTTCTCCACTAAAAAACAAAAAGTGTGTGTGTGGTGAAGAAAAACAAGAAAGAAAAAGGAGTTATTGTCAAGTGCTGTTGAGTCGATTCCGACCCATAGTGACCCTGTATACGGTTTTCAAGGAGCAGCTAGTGAGCTCGAACTGCCGACCTTGCAGTTCAAATGGCTTTGCAGTCTGGTGCATTAACCCACAGTGCCAGGACTCCAGAAAAAGGGGTAGGTGCCTTTAATTATCATGGTATGTGTGTAGGTGCACATTAGACTTTGCATTAAGACCATCAAGGAATAAGGACTTGCTGTCTTCTGCCTATAACCGGTTGGAATACCTAAAACGGGGCTACAATATGCCCAGTGAAGGAGGCTTCCTGCGGAGCCTCTGCATTACATAAGACTATAGGTGGAATCCTGAACAGCATCCAGAATCTTCAGAGGTGGGAAATTTCCTCTTGAAAGGATGGGCAGACCAGCCTGAAGCGGCTAGAAGAACAGAAGATACTTCTTGAAAGAAAGACTGACAGAAAAAATACAAAACAATATAGGCAGACCGACTAATTACTACAAGAATAAGCAAGTTGCTCGCCCAGAAGACATCAAGGCAAGTGGTCGGGTCCCCTCAGAACAAACCCCCTTCCAAGACTAAGACTCAATGGGAATGCATGCTCTGATTGGTGACCATGTTCATCACCGATAAAGGGAAGTGAGGGTATAACAGCAATGAAGCTGCGAGCTAAGCCCTACAACCAATGTTCAATAGACTCCTGTGAACCTGGGTGGAGACCTGGTTGGCCAGCACTGTGGCGAGACCTCTGGGGATGCTTGGGCCCAGAGTCAGTGACATAGCCACAGAGGACTAGAGTGGAGAGTGAAGCATCCAGCTGATAAGAAGAGAGGGCATATGCACAAGAACACCCACACTTGCAGATAATACCCACTTGACCTGGCTTCAATGACTGGATGATCAAAGCTCAACCAGAAGAAGAAAGAAGAGAGAAAAAAGAGTAATCTGATATAATTTGATGGAACAAATCTTTATAGCAAGGATCATTCCCACCCCCTCCATACACAGAGTAGACAGGGATGGGCAACTTGGACATTGGCTACCCAAAATGGGGGGGGCGGCTACAAAGGCAAGAAGTGACTGGCTTACAAGCTTTCAAGAGAAACCTAGATCCAGAGGACATGGGGGAAGGTAGAATCTCCACTGAGTAGTATCCAATCCGTCTAGGTGGGACTGATGAAAGGAAATGCAGATAGGTCTCTTGTGATACAATGGTGAATGATTATTACCAGGACTGATTGTGAGGGTTGGAAATGTAAAGGTAGACATTTTTTTGGCAAGGAGAGGAGTGATTAGCTTTTCACTCTAGGAGCGGAGGTCCCTGGGACCATCAAGGGAGAAGAGCGGAGAGTGGGACCCTACCCAGAGAAGCAGTGATGCTTGAGATGGAGGCAGAGATGAAGACATGGAGTGATGGTGCAGCTGGGGACTTTAGACCCAGAGAGGGAGAGAGGCTGTGTGCTGATGACCGGGGGCAGGCTTGTAGTATATACCCTTTGGTTGGTTGATGATGCATGGAGGGGATTGTAACCATGGCAATGAAACATTATACGATAGGATTAATGTAAAACTTATGTTCTCCCATGTAAACGATCACATAATTCACAATAAAACATTAAAAATAATAATGATAAAAAGGAATAAGGACTTGGAGTCCTGCTGAATGAAATCTAAGTCCTGGCTCTGACTCTTTTAGTTTGACAGAGCACTGCTTCTCTAGGCTCCCTGACTCTTATCATCAGATCTATGCCACTGTTGGGTGGAGATTAACTATTTGTATATATTTTTTTAACCAGGCAGACGTCAACCCCTTCTATGCATGGGTAACAAGGGCATCTGCAGAGCCTCTTGCAAAAAGGATGAGAAACCCTACCTCTATTGCAAAAATGATCAACCATGCTGCCTCCAGTCCTACATGAGGATAAGCTTGGTTGGCGAAGAAGAGAATAGCAACTGGGCCTGAGGGAACCCCTGGCCATAAATACCTTGAGTGTGAGTGATCAGCATCCTCTTCTACCTGGGACTTCAGACCTGCTGTCAATTCCTCTCATTAAAATTTATGCATCTGCCACCCTTGTCACTCTTTCATTCACTGGGCATTATGTGGAAAGGAGATTGGGTTTTGCATGGAGAGATATTTGTCCCATTCTAGATGTACCTCTGTGACAGAAGACTGGAAACCTGAAGTGATTGTTGGAGTGAGTCTAGACAAGCCCATGAAGATGGGAAGAGAATGGATATAAACCCTGTGAGGGAGGTTGAAACATTTAGGCATGCGTATAACTTTGCACAATGTAGGACTCAAAGGGAGACCAGAACCAGTGGGTTACATGCATGGAGTAATGGGTAGTGGTCTTGTAGACAAAGATGGATGAGGTCATAAACGAACTTCGTAACCACCAATAGAGCTTGTTGTAAAGTGGAATAAGTGTCCCTACCGTGGAATCCTAGTATGGCACTGTAGGATCAGTGCTGGACTGCAAAACACAAGGTCAGCAGTTCAAATCCACCAGTTGCTCCTCAGAAACCCTGTACAGAGCCGCTGTGAGTTGGAACCAACTTGACAGCACTTAAAACAACACGATTATGGTTTTCAGTTGTGAGAGTGTGAGCTCCGTTTGGTGGTTATTGCAAAATGAATTTGAACATTGGATGTGGTTAGTTTTAACAATCTTTGAGGTCCTTTGTTGCTGTGAGGTGCCATTGATTTGGCTCTGATTCATAGCAATGCCATGTGTAACAAGTCCTAATATAATAAGGTCCTTTAAGTCCTAATAATCTAGAAATCTTGTGCTCCAATTATAAGCAACTCCCAAAACCTAAACCAAATTCACCGTTATCAAATCAATTCCAACTCATAGTGACCCTATTTTGGATTTCTCAGACTGTAAATCTTTATAGGAGCAGGCAGTCCCGGCTTTATCCTTTATAGCAGTTGGTGGGTTTGAACTGCTGACCTTTTGGTGAGCAGTGTAATGTTTATGCCACAGAACTAACTGGGCTCTTTAGTTACAAGTGGCACTAACTTTTAAAAGTAAAAGTTTCATTTTACTTTTTCTGCTTCACTCACACTAATATCGAATTTATTTGTCCATTTTTAGTTTGGTAAGAGCAGAATAGCTACACTTGCCAATGCTATTTCTTTACTCTCTCTCTCTGTCTCTCAACTCATTATAATTTGCTTTTGTGTTTTTCACTCTATTGAACTGACTCTGGCCTAGATTACCAGTTTTCCAAGTCCCATGAGTATTACTCAACTTTCATCTCCCTCTGCTTCTTGGTAGCATTTCCATTCCCTCCTTGAAGGCCTTAGCTTCTGTGGTTTTTATGCCTTCAGTCTTTCTTTGTTTCCCTCCTAATTTTTGAGCTGCACCTTTTGCACCTTTTGGTGCTCCTCTTTTGTCTTTTACTTTGTTACATTCTCCTGAGTTTCTCTTCTCTTTTGAGAATAAAGATTCTTCACATTTCTAAGAAAAAGTTGACACATAAAGCTCTCAATAATCAGATAGACAAAATAACACACATTTTCACTCACAATTAAAGGGTTGTCTCAACCTCTGGATGTCCCTTTGTGCTCTAGGAGATGAGCCAGCCTTTCAATTGACCTTGATACACCTGGGCAAAGAAGAGTCTTCATAGCTCACATCTGGACCAGTCAATTTCCAAGAGTGGAAGATAAGATGGAGCTGCAGGGCCAAAGTTAACCAGACAGTGAGTGCTTTGGCCCGAAGTGTCTGCTGTTCTATAAGAAAGCTTTCAGTGTCTGTTATGAACTGAACTGTGTCCTCTTTCCGCAAAAGAAATGTGGCATTCCTAACACCTGTAACTGTAAAGATGACTGTCTTTGGAAATAGGTTTTAAAAATTGTATTAATGAGGTCATACCAGAGTAGGATGGCCCTAAACCTAATCACTTCAGAGGATGTCTTATAAAAAAATCAGACTAGATAAAGAGATGTACGTACAGGAAGAAGAGACTATGTAAGGCTCCACCTACAAGCAAGGAGCGCCAAGAAACACCAAGGAAAGCTCAGGACACAAATGCAGAAAAAAACAAGGATCTTCCCTTAGAGTCAACACAGAGATCATAGCCCTACCAACACCTTGAATTCAGAATTCTAGTTTCCAGAACCTGAGAAAATAAATTCATGTTTTTTAAAGTCACCACTTAGGGTATTTTTGTTGGGTTGTTATGACAGTACTAATTAACTAAGACAGTGTACTAGTAGCTATTCTGATTTTGACCACTTACGCTGCCATCAAGAGACAAGACTGGAGGGGCCAGGTGGTACTTTGCAGCTGTCCGATGACAACCAGAGCCCGTGGCCTGCCTTGCTCCCACACAACCCCACTATGGTTTATATGGGCTCTGTGGGGACTCAACTTGGACATATTCATGGACCCGAGGAAGATGAACTAGTGCCAACTCTACTGCCAGGTTTTGAACTTTGCCATGATCCAGTCCTCTGTGCTCATGATGTAGAAAGGCTTGATTATCCTCACTGTCATTGAGAACCCCATTGTGGTGGTGCCGAGTGGCAGTTTGGGGCCAGCCTTCCACAGGGGAGACCGTCTCTTCCTGACCAACTTAACAGGAAGATCCCATTTTTATTGTGGTGGTGGTGGTGGTTAAGTGCCATCAAATCATTTCCAACTCACAGTGACTCTGTATAGGGTTTCCAAGGAATGACTGGGAGGTTTGAATTGCCACCCTTATGGTCCAAACTGACCTTATGGTCAAATATGTATCTTACAGCACCACACCAGGATACCAAGACCCCATTAGAGCTCGGGAAACAGTTGTCTTTAATGTCAAAGGACAAGATATTCCAATAGTTCACAGAGTAATCAAAGTCCATGAAAAAGATAATGGAAACATTAAATTCCTGACAAAAGAGATAATAATGAGACTGAGGATAGAGGCTTGTACAAAGAAGGCCAGACCTGATAAAGAAGGACATGGTAGGAAGAGCAAGAAGGTTTTTATTATATGTTGGTATGTTGGTGTTTTGTTATTGTTAAGTGCCATTGAATTGGGTTTTATTCATAGTAACCCTGTAGAGGGTTACTAAAACCTGAATTGTAGAATGAGATGCAGTTGTTACCAGATTGAAATATATTCTGTTGAAAAAGAGAAAAAGAAATATATTTGAAAGGTTCCACTTTCTGTATAAAAGAACACAATACAGAAATTTTTTTGTTTTGTTCACATAAATGACTCATCAGTGAGAAAAAGCAGCAAGACTAGCACAGAAATGCCTCTGGTATCCCAAAACACTTGCAGGAAGATTGAAGGACACATGCAAAGAACAACGTTGGAATACAAACAAGAGACACTAAAAATGAGCTAAAACGTATCATGGCAATAATTTGATATTCAAGACAAGCACTGAAGAGTTCACAATTGGAAACAGTGGAAAAATGTGGACTTCTGCATACAGCTGTTTTTATTTAGAATTATGCATTAGAGGGCACCTGAAGGTAGGTTGCCATGATATTTACATGGATAAGAGTGAATGACAGCAAAGAGGAATTCATGTAATTTGAGGGACCTCAGGGGAAAGACTACATTTCCAGTTCCCGATCAAAATATTCATCTTTTTCATTCTCGGTGTTTACTTAATATTGTTGAATATACGGTTTGGGGTAGTGTTGTTTCAATCACACCCATTGTGGTTTTTGCTGGAATTGTTGTAAGCTCTGGCTTTATTTTCCAGAAGACTTTCTTGTGGCGAATGCAGCAGACTTCACTGTTTTTACACGTGGTCTTAGGAACTTCATTATACTTGCAATGTTTCCTGCAATGTCCTCTGTGTATGCATTTTTTTCTGCCAGCATATGCTAAATGATAAAAGAAAATACCTTGATGTTAGATGAGGATGCTCTTAATTGTATTCACTTGACTGAATATAATCTCGTAACAGCATTGTGGGTCATAATAAAACTATGGCTACAACACCCCTATCCCAAACCTGGGAAATACCATGTTACTTAAAGATCCCACCTGCCCATTTTTAACTTTCCTGAAAGTGGGATGAATTTTGCCATCAATGTGAAAGGGAACTTTCTAGTTAGAAGGACTGTATCTAGTTATAATAAGTTAATGAAGCCCAGGTGGCACAATGATTAAGTACTTGGTTGCTAACCAAAAGGTCAGTAGTTTGAACCCATCAGTGGGAGAATGATGTGGCATCTGCTTTCATAAAGATTTACAACTTTGAAAACCCTATAGGGCAATTCTCTTCTGACTTGCCATGAGTAGGCATTGACTTGATGGCAGTGGGATTTGCATGTGATTTTATAAAGAAAATGGACCTGAAGCTTTCTGGTTTTGAATCAAGATTCTACTGTTGTTTGTTGTTGTGTGCTGTTGAGTTGGTTCTGACTTATTGCGACCCTGTCTATATAGTGAGACTGCATACCTTGATGTGAGCAGAAAGTCTCCGCCTCTTTCTACTGTGGAGTGATTGGTGGATTTGACCCACTGATCCTGCAGTTGACAGTCCAACATGTAACCCACTATGCTACCAGGGCTCCAAGATTACACTGTTGTTGTTGTTGTTAAGTGCCATCAAGTCAGTTTTAACTCATTGTGACCCTGTATAGGGTGTCCAAGGAGTGGCTGGTGAGTCTGAACTGCTGACTTTGTGGTTCAAACCAACTTTGCAGTACAACACATTAATCCACAGTGCCATACCTCATGAAATGAGCCAGATGACACTCTGGAGAATAATGTACCTATGACTAAGGAGTCCTAGTGTGACACCATGGGATAAATCACTGGACCACAAGGTCAGTTTGAACCACAAGGCTGGTGGTTCAAACTCATCAGCCGCGCCTTGGAAACCCTATACAGGGTCACTATGAGTCAGAACCGACTCGATGGCACCTAACCACCACAACAAAACCTGGCGAGGTACTAAGACAGAAACTAGGTAAAGAACTCCTGGATAAAGGATACAAATAGATAATGAACAGAAGAGGAAAATCACTCATTCACCCATTTGACAAATGTTTGCTGAGGATCTGTGCACTTGGCACTATTCAAGATGTGAGAGAATGTACCCATTAATAAGACAGACCAAATTTCTTGTTCTGAATTACTTTATACCATCAAATTGGTAAAAATAATGCTGAGCGTTGGAAGGATTATGGTGACAGAAAACACTCCCCATTTCTATAAATGTCACTGGTTTTTATTTCTTTTCTTTAAATTTAGGGACTGTCCAAGATAAAGCATAAGACTTTGTACTTCTTTCATGTTTCGACTCTTCTTTCCAAGGGGATGACTCCAATTTTTTTATCTCTTGCCAGAACACTCAGACTTGAAACTCCAAAAGATGTAAAATTTCCTTCACTCCCTAAGTGCCCTATGGAGTACTTGTTGTTAAGTGCCGTCAATTCGGTTTCCACCCATAGCAACTCTGTATAGGGTTTCCAAGGAGAAGCTGGTGAGATTGAACCTCCAACCTTGTGATTCAAACCGACTTTACAGTCGAGCACATCAACCCAGAGCACCACACCAGAATGCTGCAAATTGTTAACATGCTTGGCTGCTGAAAGGTTACATGTTCGAGTCCACCTAGAGCCCTGGAAGAAAGGTTTGGTGATCTACTCCTAGAAAATCAGTCATTGAAAACCCTATGGACACATACGGGCTCATGAAAAACCAAATTTGGCACATATAGGGTCACCGGAAGTTAGAGCTGACCGGATGACATCTTTTTTTTTTTCTCCTCCATATGCCCAGTTTCTGTGAACTATGGATTCTTTTTTACAAACCTTTCACATGTGTCTCCTAACAGAACCTGTGTCCTGCCAGAACCTGTCTCCTTACCAAAACTCAGAGTGAGTACAATTGGTCTCATGTGACCATACAGAACTGTCTTTGATTATGTCTGAAATTACAACTAAAGAAGATGTACTCAAAAGCTTGAAAACTTCCAGTTTCCATCAGCAGCATCCGGAAAGGATAGGAAGGTGGAATTTATGAAACAAATTATCTTCAACTTACCATTAGCTTCTGATTTAAACTTTAGGCATCTAACCTACATGAATGCTTGCCCAAATATGCAAAATATATGTACAAATATGTGCACTGATGCATTGCTTGCATTATTTGATAAGTGAGAAAATGTCCTAAATAACTTACATATATAAATTATAGCTTATCTACAGTGGAACTTGGTATTTTGCAAACAAGAAGGCAGATCTTTAGGTGGTGATATAGAAAGAGGGCCACAATATATTACTGAATGAAAGAAGGATTATACACAGCAGTATGAACAGTGTACTTCTTTTTTTGTAAAAGAGAAATATTTATATTCATTTTTATGTGTTTGTCATGCATTGAAATATATACAACAGAGGGAGAAGAAGGGTAGTTAGAATATGAAATTATTCAAATCCTCTTAGGCAACAATTTCAAAATTCTGGTCACAAAATCTGGTTTTAGATATACTTAAACAACAGCAACAACACAGTGATTACTAAAATCTGTTTTTATGAGGGAAAGGAAACAGGAAAGTCAGTTTTTCTCTCCCATCTAAAGCTATAACAGGATTTGTAGGGCCAAGAAAACACAGAGAATTGAGCTTTGAGAATCAGTTTCAAGAGCTAGAACAAATTGGAAAGCGAGTTCAGATGAGTTTTTAGGTGGCAACTTGGGATCTAAAACTGAGAGCAACTCTGGATGTTGGGTTTCCTCTATCCTACCCCAATGTTCTGCCCCTGTCATGGTTCTAATGTGGAGGCCATGGAGATAGTCAGATTGGGGGATAGCATGACACATCACCCTGGAATTTTCATGAGCAGGAGCAGGAGAGAGGAGAAACCTCTATTTTCTCAGTTTCCCTGGGTTCTAATTACCTGGGATCACTAAGGGCAGGAACATGAGGGCAGCAAGAGTCAGGAACAGAAGTTTCATGGTTCTTTAAGAGTAGGAGGCAGTGAGTCCAGGAGTTGAGAACACTGTGTGCTGTGTGAATCTGAACTAGTCTTTATTGGTCTTTCTGGGGTGGGAGCACTGAACCAGACACATATATAAAACCTTATCTATGCAAACTATCAGTTCCTTGGCTGGCCATTGTTTCAGTATCTGACCCGGGCACTGGGAAAGCATGCAGAAAATTACAGGTCCGAGACTTTTAGGAGGTGTTTGGAATTAGGGAGAAGGAGGATTTGTACACTAGAATATCTTCCCTGACTTCTCCAGACCTTTCATTCTAGTCTAAGCTTGTTCTTGAACTATTTACATGTGTGTCTACACCCTCTGGAGGTCCCTGAGAGGTGTAAATGGTTTGCACTTTACTACTAACCTAAAGGTTGCCAGTTCAAACCCATTTAGAGATGCTTCAGAAGAAAGTATTGGAGATCTGTATCTGAAAAGTCAGCCTTAAAAATCTTGTGGAGCAATTCTACTCTCCACAAATCGGGTCAACATGAATTGATATCAACTCGGTGATACCTAACAACAACAGCCAGAAGCTTGAAGACAGGAAGTCTTTAGAGACAGCATGTTATTGTTGGTAGGAGCCATCGAGTTGGAACCAACTCTTCGTGACCCTAGCCACAACAAAACGAATGCAACACTGTCCACCTCACAATAATTATTTTGCCTGAACCCATTGCTACCGCCACTGTGCCAATCTATCTCACTGTCTATCTCTTTTTCTCTGACCCTCTACTTTACCAAACATGATCTCCTTCTCCAGTGATTGGTCCCTCCAGATAATATGCCCGAAGTATGAGAGACCAAGTCTGGCCATCCTGGCTTCCTAGGAGCACTTTGCTTTGGCTGTACTTCTCCCAACACAAGATCTGTTTGTTCTTTTGGCAAGCTATGGTACTTTCAGTATTCTCCTCCAACACCATAATTCAAATAGTCTTCTTTATTCAATGTTCATCTTTCACATGCACATGAGGCTATTGAAAATACCATGGCTTGGGTGAGGTGTACCTTAGTCCTCCTACTGACATCTTTGCTCTTCAATACTTTAAAGAGACCTTGTGCAACAGATTTGCCTAATGCAATATGTTGTTTTGTCTGCTGTTTCCATGAGTGTTGGTGGTTGATCCAAGCAAAATGAAGTCTTTGACTGCTTCAATCTTTTCTCCACTGATATGGATGCTGTTTATTGGTCCAGTGGTGAGGATTTTTGTTTTCTTTATGTTGAGGTGCAACCTATACTGAAGGTTGTGGTCTTTGACCTTCATCACTAAGTATTTTATGTCCTCTTCACTTTCAGCAAGCAAGGTTGTATCATCTGCATATTGCAGGTTGTTAATGAGTCTTCCTCCAATTCTGATGCTATGTTTTTCTTCATACAATCCAGCTTCTTGAATTATTGCTCAGCATACAGATTGAATAAGTATGGTGAAGGAATGCAACCCTGGTGCACATCTTTCCTAATTTTAAACCATTTGGTGTTCCCTTGTTCTGTTTGAACAACTGCTTCTTGGTCTATGTACAAGTTCCTCATGAGCACAATTAAGTGTTCCATAATATTTATATTTCACAATGTTGTCCATAGCTTGTCATGATCCACACAATCAAAGGCCTTGGCATAGTCAATAAGCACAGGTAAACATCTTTCTGATATTCTCTGCTTTCAGCCAAGATCCATCTGACATAAGCAATGATATCCCTCATTACACATCCTCTTCTGAATCCAGCTTGAATCTCCAGAAGTTCTCTGATACACACTATGAAAGAATAAATTTCTGTTGTTTAAAGTCACCTGCTTTGTGGTACAGCAGCCCTAGGAAATTAATGCAATTAACAAACCAAACTGAGCATAATTAATGTGTGTTGTTGTTCAGTGCTGTCGAGTTGGTTATTAACTCATAGCAACCCTGTATTGGGTTTCTGAGGAGCAGCTGGTGAACTTGAACCACCAACCTTGCGATTCAAACTATCTTTGTATTCCAGAACTTATTCTACAGTGCCACACCAGAACTCCAAATAAAGTGTACAGTTTAATGAATTTTCATATACATAGGCATATATTCATGAAATCTTTACCAGAATCAATAATGCACATATCGATTGCCCCTCACCCACCAAAGTTTTTTCATGCCTCTTTGGAGTCCTTCCTTGTCACCTCTTTCTTCTCTTGCTCTCTGTTCTGAGGCAATCCTGGTTGGTTGTTTGTAACCATTTCTCAGGATTTTATACAAATGCAATTATATAGCATGCACTCTTTCTTTTAATCTGGCTTCTATCACTCAGTATAATGATTCTGTATTTCATCCATGTCATAGTGTGTTTCACTGGTTCATTTCTTTTTGTTGCTGAGTAGTTTATTGTATGAGTATACCAGTTTGTTTATCCATTCACCTGTTGATGGAGATTTGAATTATTTCTGGTTTTGATTGTTACAAAAACAGAACTGCTATGAACATTCATCTACAAATATTTACATGAAAATATGCTTTTGTTTCTCTACAATAAGTATCTGGGAGTGGAATGGCTAGAAACTATGGCAGGTATCAGTTTAATTTGTTAGGAAACTGTCAAACTATTTTCCAAAGTGACTATACTAGTTTGCATTCCCGGCAGCTGTATATATGAATTCCTTCTCACCCTTGCAAAACGTGATGTCGTCAATCTTTTTAATTTTAGCCATTTTAGTCGATGTGCCATGCCATTTCATTGCAACTACCTAACGACTTCTGGTGTGTTACTGTAGGATAAGCACTGGACTGCTAACCAAAAGGTTGGTGGTTCAAACCCGCCAGCTGCTCCTTGGAGACTCTGTATAGGGTCGCTATGAGTCAGAATCGACTTGACAACATTTAGCAATAACAATTATTAATGATGCTGATGTTGAACATTTTTCATGTATTTATTTGCCATTCATGTATCTTTTTGTGAAGTGTTCAAAAATTGTTTTTGCTAATTTTGTGATTGCATTGTTTGTTTTGCTTTATTGTTAATGAGTTGTTGTTTTTTGTATTTCTATTATTTGCCATTTTGTCTTCATTTATTATTATTTTTTTTACTGTTATTGAATTTTAAGAATTATTTATATATCCTATGCATAAGTGCTTTATAAAATAGATGAATTACCTTTTTTTTTTTTTCAAGTCTGTGGTTTTTCTTTTTATTCTCAACAATGTCTTTTGAAGAGAAAAATATTTTTTTTTAGGTCAAGTTCAAGTTTTCTATTTGTCCTTTTATGGGTCATGTATTTGCTGTTGTATTTAAGAACACTCTACCTAACCTATGTTAACAGAAGTATTCTATAGTTTTAGATGTTATATTTAGTTGATTTTAAGTTACTTTTATATATGCTGTCACATATAAATCAAAGTTTGCCTTTTAGTATATGGACATTTTGTTATCTTAGAACCATTTGTTGCAGATTATCCTTTTCACATCTAATTGTCTTTACATATTTGTTGAAAATCAGTTTTCCAAAAATTTGTGGTTCTATCTGGACTTTCTATTTTGTTACATTAATCAGAAGTTGATTTCCAAGTTCCTACATGATCTGGCCCCAGATACCCACCTGATCTCAGCTACTCCCATCATTCTTTTTACTCATCTCCCTTCTAACCACATTAGCCTCCTGGTTGTGTTTCCAACATATTAAATACAATCTAGTCTCTTGACATTTGCTCTTAAAAACACACACACAACAAAACTTTTTAAATTGTGAATTAACTGAAGATTTACAGAGCAGATCATCAATTTTACATTCAAAAATCAAACACTTCATTTCACCTCAGTGGTGGCAATTCCTTTAATGTAACATCATTTATCCCACTTTCTCTCTGGAAGTTCTTTGATACCCTGAATTTGGACTTCTTTCTTGTTCCCATTCTTCCTTCTTTCTAACTCTTCTGAATTTTGTCACCTGGTAAATGCTACCCTTATGATCTTGAATGGTTGGCCATTCTATGATGTGCATACCTCACTAGTGTTGTTAGTTCCCCCCTCTCCCCACCCATATACTTATCTACTGCTTGGCTGAAAATTGAGCCATGGAGGTGAGTTCTGTTCTAGACCAAGGGCTTTAGTCTTGGGATTTCACTAGTTTCTATCTGATAGGACATTTGCTCTTATAGTCCCTTCTTTCTTTGATACTCTTCCCTTAGATGTCTTTAAGGCCCTTTCCCTTATTTAATTCAGACATCTGATTTAATGTCACCTCAACAGAGAGGTCTTTCCTGACTACCTGAGGTAAATTCTTACTCCATCACAATGCTCTATTTCTTTTGCCATACTGTATTTGTCCTTTGTACCATTTATCATTACCTGCCATGTTGTATATATGCTTACTATTCGTTTCTCTTCTCTTTTTTTGCTATTCAAATGTAAATTGCATGAGAAAACCATCTTCATTTTACTTATTGCTGTTATTCTAATCCTTAGAATGATGTCTGTCACATGGCAGGTACTCTGTAAATGCCTATGGAATGAGTGAATTAATGAATGGATGGGTGGAGAAAACGTATTCGAACTTATTTAGAGAGTGCAAGTCTAAGAAACTTTTGTGGAGTTTCAGGCTAGAAATTGATAAGCAATCCATCCGCAATAAACTCGTTCTTAAAACATGAGCCCTTCTCCTTGTCATGATACAATGATCAAGGTTGCTTCAATGTTGGACTATTATTTCTAATGAGCCCTTGATGCTCATTGTGACAAGGAAGAAAAGTACATAGAGAACTCACAGCTGCACCCCACTGGTGAGAACTATACACCTGACTTATCAGCAAGGATACAGAAAAATATGAAAGCATATTTTGATGATTTGGTGATGATTATTGCCTCTTCTATCATCCTGATTTCTCTTTTGTTCCAAGGAATGTTCAGGAAAAAAATTGTTTCTTAACTTTGATGTAGTTTAACTGTTTTGATCATTTTCATGCTGAAGTTTTCTAATTTTACTGGATTAAGATCAGAAAATGAGTCCCATAAAAATCTCTTCTTTGGGGATTTAACTTTAGTAATGCCTGATTGGTGTTTGTAAATGATCTATAGATGGAAGAAAGAATAAATTTCTTTCTAAGATATGAAGTTCTAATTATAAATTAAATCATATTTGCTGATTGTATCAATAAAATTCTCTATTGTAGTGGCTACAAATCAGGCTGCTAATCTAGCAGTTCGAAACTACCAGGAGTTCTGCAGGAGAAAGATGAAGCTTTCTGCTCCCGTAAAGATTTACAGCCTTGGAAACCCTATACAGTGTCGCTATGAGTCAGAACTGACTCCATGGCACATCACCACCACCACCATATTCATATTATTCTATGTCTTCTTAAAATGTACTTTGTTGACTATGCAAAGACTTTCATGACAAGCTATGGATAACGTTGTGAAAAACGGGTATTCCAGAACACTTAATTGTTTTCATGATGACCTTGTACATAGGACAAGAGGCAATAGTTTGAACAGAACAATGGTTTAAAATGAGGAAAGGTGTGCACAAGAGTTGTATTATTTCACTATACTTATTCAATCTGTATGCTGAGCAAATAATTCAAGAAGCTGGATTATATAAAGAAAAACATGGCATCGGGATTGGAGGGAGATTCATTAACAACCTGTGATATGCCAGATGATATAAACTTGCTTGCTGAAAGTGAAGAGGACTTAAATACTTAGTGATGAAGATCAAAGACCACAGCTTTCAGAAGTATGGGTGCACCTCAATGTAAAGAAAACAAAAATCCTCACCTAATGTCACGTTAAATAGAGAAAAGATTGAAGTTGTCAAAGACTTCATTTTGTTTGGATCCACTATCAACAGTCATGAAGTCAGCAGTCAAGAAATCATATGATGTAGTCCATTAGGCAAATCTTCTGCACAAGACCTCTTTAAAGTGTTGAAGAGCAAAGATGTCAGTTTGAGGACTTAGAGTGCACCTGACCTAAGCCATGGTCTTTTCAGTAGCCACATATGCATGTGAAAGTTGGACAGTGAATAAGGAAGACCATAGAAGAACTGATGCATTTGAGTTATGCTGTTGGAGAAGAATATCAAAAGTACTGTGAATTGCTAGAAGAACAAACCACTTTGTGTTGGAAGATGTGCAGCCAGAATGCTCCTTAGAAGCCATGATGGGGAGATTCGTCTCTCATACTTCAGACGTATTATCTCTGGAGAAGGATATCACGCTAGGTAAAGTGGAAAGGAAAATGAGTTCTCATAGCAGCAGCAGCAATGGACTCAAGCTTAACAATGATTGTGAAAATGGTGCAGGACCGGGCAGTGTTTCATTCTTTTGTGCATCTATGAGTATCTATGAGTCAGAACCAATTCAATTCCACCTAATAACAACAACGAATAAAATCAGTTGACTTTTCTATTTAAAGTGTTTTTCTCTATTATTATTCCTTCTTGCCAGCATCCATGTTGGTCATTTACCTACTAAATTTCCAGTCCATCCTTCTGTATTGTGCTTTGTGATACTGGGGTTAGGACTCTTCAGACAATAGTACAAAGACACCTTGGCTAGCTAGTTTCCTGTTATAGCCTGTCAATAGGGAGTTCTAGAGGTTCACCTGAAGGCAGGAGGAAGTGACTTTTCTTTCCTATATCTTGTGCTTGTACTAGAAGTGACATTTCTAATACACTTCTATTGTTTAGAAATGACACTTCACTTCAGAGTGACTTAAAAAAAAACTTTTTATTGTGAATTGAGTGAAGGTTTACAGACAAGATCATCAATTTTACATTCAACAAATCATGTACTTTATTTCATCCCAATGATTGCGTCCCCTCCATGCAGCAACAGTGATCCATTTCCTTTCTGTGGTTCCTATTTCCATTCCACCCTCCATTCCATCTGTTCTCAACTTTGTCCTTAGGTAAATGTTGCCCTTTTGATCTTGAATGGTTGACCATTCTATGGCACACATACCTTACTAGTGTTGTTGTTCTTATTTATCTATCTACTGCTTGGCTGAAAATTGGGCATGAGGGTGAGTTCTGTTCCAGACCTGAAGAGTGGTCGAAGGACACAGTCTCAGGTTCCTTCAGTCTCTCTCTGATCAGTAAGATTAGTCTTTAAAAAAAATAATTTTGAGTTTTGTTTCACATTTTTTCCCACTCTATCTGGGACTTTCTAATGAGATTCATTTCAGAGCAGTTGGTAGTGATAGCTGGGCACCATCTAGTTCTTCTGGTGTCAGAGTGATGGACTTTTTATCAGTATGAGAAAGTTTCAGATTCCAGTTTTTCCAGCACCCACAGAACTTCATTAATGCAGTTCCTTATTTATTGACTTTTAAAACTTTTTATTGTGAAAGTTTATAGAGCAAATTGATTTTCCATTCAACAGTTCATACACATTTTTATTTGTGACATTGATTGCAATCCTCACAGTGTAACCATACTCTTCCCACTTCCTCCTTGTGTTTACTGTTTCCACTCATCCCATCCCTCCCTGCCTTCTGAGCTTTATTCCTAGGCATATTTTACCCTTTGGATCTCATGTGGTTGATTGCTTTAAGGATTTGTTTATCTTACAAGCCTATCATTTGACTGAAGGTTGAGCCATGGTGGTGAGTTCATTTCCAGGTCTGCAGGCAGTCTAAGGGCCATAGTCTCTGGGGTTCCACCAATCTCTATCATATCTGGTCTTTATTTTTCTGTTGTTTTGAGTTTTCCACATTTTTCTCCCACTACATCAAGATCCCCTATTCTGATCCCTTTCAGGGCAGTCAGCAATGGTAGCTGGGCACCATCTAGTTCTGGACTCAGAGTTGTGGAGGCTGGGACTATTTGGATAGAGAGTTTCCTTGCATCTTTGATTTTCTTCACTCTTCTTTGCTCCACCACAGATGGCTGCTCTCAAGCTTTTTAGACTCCAGTATCTATTCACCAAAATAAGATATAGAATACTTTCTTTGCATCTTTGTGGATTATATTATGCCAATTTACATTGGTGTTCCCCAAAACTATGGTCCTTAGCTCCCAGGATCAGTGATTCATTCTTTCAAGGTGTTGGTTATGGCTAAGAAGTATTCATACCTTTGCCTCTGTAAGCTCTACAATATTCATGGATATGTTTACAGCACGCATAAATACATATCTAGAAATAGCCTCTTTCAAATCAATATGTATTTGTGGGTATAGTTTTATTCACCTTTACATTCATGTTCTTCATGAGTGTCTATCCACTTGTAGATCATCATTACTGTTATTGTAAGATTGTTGTTATTGTTAAGTGCTGTCAAGCCAGTTCTGACTAATAGAAAACCTGTATGGGTTTCTGAGGAGTGGCTGATGGGTTTGAACCACCAACCTTGCAATTAACAGTCCAGTCTTGTCCTACAGCACCACACCAGGGCATTCAATAATATTTACCTTTGCTGTGTTTAACTTTCATACTCTTCTTACTGTCTTCCTTTGCCTTGATCATTTTGTACTGATCTCCCCTTATTGTGTATTGCCTTTCCCTTTATCCAAGTTAATACGTATATACCTCTAGTTAGTGATTTGCCCTCCCTGTCTCTCCCAACCCTGGTAACCTTCAAAAAATGTTTCTTCTTCTGTGTAAACCTTGTCTTGACTTTTTACAATAGTGGTTTCTTGCAATTGTTGTCCTTTTATATTTGACTAGCTTCATTCAGCATAATACCCTTTCAGTTCATTCATGTCATGAGGTGTTTTATAGACAGTCATTATTCTTTAACATTGTGTGTATGTACCATAGTTTGTTTATCGATTCAGTTGTTGATGAGCACTTAGGTTGTTTCTATATTTTGCTATTGTGAATAATGTTGCAACGAATGTAGGTTTATCTCAATGCTATTATTTCTCTAATATAACCAGTAGTGGGATTGCTGGAACAAATGGTATTTCTATTTCTAAAAATTTAAGAAAGCACCATACTATTTTTCAGAGTGGTTGCACCATTTTACAATCCCACCAGCAGTGTATGAAGGGGCCACATCTTAGCCAGCATTTTTGTTTTGTGTTTTTTGAACTTTGTTAATGCTGGGTGAGATAACATATTATTGTAGTTTTGATATGCATTTTTTTACCTCCAAAAGTATTTTATTTTAAACATCCACCAAACCAATTGCCTTCTAGTAGATTCCCATATGCCCCATATATCATATAGGGTTTATTTGTATTTATTATTTATTTTTATTGTGAAATGAGTGATAGTTTACATGGGAGAACATCGGTTTAACACTTATCGCTTCATTGCAATGATTACAATCTCCTCCATGCATCATCATTCAACAGTATTTGCTTCTATTCCCTCTGTTTTTTGTTTATTTTTTTGGGTGGGTATACACAAAAACGTTCAGGAATATATAATCATTTAAACAACTGAAGGGCATATTCTGCAAGCCTGCCTCTTGGCTGCCAGCACTCAGTCTTTCTCTATCCATAAGTCTAGAATCCTCAGCCACTCTCTCTCGCCATTTCCTCATCTCTGCCTCCATCTCTGGTGTCACTGCTTCTCTGGATAAGGTTCCACATTCCACTTGTGCTCTTCTCCCTTGATGGTCCCAGGCTCCTCTGTTCCTGGACTGTAAGATCAACTACTCTCCCTTTTTGTTACAAAACTTCTACCTTTACAGTTGTGACAGTTGTAATTAGTCATGATAATAATTACTCACTATTGAATCAAAAGAATCTTATCCCCATCTTATCCCCAGACCCATCTAGACAGGATAAAAACTATTCAGTGGGGACTCCATCTTCCTCTGCATGCTCTGAAACTAAACTCCCACTTGAAAACTTGTAAGCCAGTTACTTCATGACTTTATATAGCTCCCTCATTTTAGGTAGCCAATGTCTAAGTTGCCTGTCCCTATCAACCCGGTATACAGAGGGGATAGGATTGATACTTGCTTGATATGAAGACTCCTTTCTTCTCAGCTGATATTTTGAGCAACTATATCCATAAGTATAGGTCAAGTTCATCAAATTGTCACAATTTACACTTGTTTCCTTTATCAAAAATTAAAAAAAAAAAAATCTTCCTCTATTTGAGTTCTGATGGGTTCTATCTACAAGTTTGGACGTTCTTGTGCGTCTCCCCTCACTTCATACCAGCTGGATGCTTCACTCTCGGCTCTAGCCCTTTGTGGCTATGTCCTTGTCCATGGGCTCAGGAGTTCCTAGGTCTCACCACACTTTGGACCAACCAGACCTTCCTCTTCTCTCTCTCAACTCCAAGTCAACAGGAGTCTGTGGAACATGGCCAACTCAGACCATATCTTCATTACTGCCTTTCCCCCTCTTCCACTCACTAGTAGACCAATGTGGTTGCCAGCAAGTTTACATGTCTGTTCTTGTGCTCCCTTTGAGTTTCAGTCTTGGAGGGGGTTTGTCCTAAAGGGACTTGATTGCTTGCCTTGATGGCTCCCTGGCAAACAACTTGCTTATTCATGTAGTTCAATCAGACTGCCTTTTTGGTTTTGGATTTTTCCTGCTCATCTTTCTTTCAAGAATTATCTCCTGTTGCTCTAGCTGTTCCAGACTGGTCTGCTTATCCTTTCCAGTGGGAATGTCTTACCTCAGAAGGTTCGGGATGGGGCTCAGGATTCCAACTAAAGTCCTACACACTACAAAAGCTCTGCAAAGGTCTATTTCACTGGACAAGTTCTAGAACCCCTTTTAGGTATTCCAATCAGTTATAGGCTGAAGACTGGCTTACAAGCTATGCATTTCTTTAATGGCTAATGATCACATGCATTTTTTCATGTGTTTATTAGCCACCTGCATGTCTTCTTTGGTGAAATGTCTCTTTATGTCCTCTATTTTTCAATTGGGTTGTCTTCCTTATTGTTATTGATATGTTGACATTTTCTATATATTTTAGAGATTAATCCTTTACTGATATGTCATTGTCAAAACATAAACAAAAAGCCCCATTCTGTAAGTTCTCTTTTTACTCTTTTGGGCAAATAAATGTTTAATTTTTAGGTCCCATTCATCTAGTTTGTCTTCTGCTGTTTGTGCATTAATTATTTTTAGATAATAACTCATGATAGACTGCAACTCATGATGAGACTTTGAAGAATCCAAGCTTCACCCTCACATCTGCGATATGAAACCCATCTTGGTAAGCGTCCTTTGAATTCTTAGGTGCCAGGTATCTCACTCTCTTCTTGCATACTGGGGAGGATGGTAGTCAATTTCTCAAGCTGTTGTCTCCAATAAACCTTGGTGTTATCTTTCTGTTCTTTCAGCCTTCCAAACCTGTAACCAATCTTAATAAACCTCTTTGGGTAGTGCAAAAATGGCTTTCTGATCCCGTAAAGATTTACAGCCTCGGAAACCTTGTTCAGGGTCACTATGGGTCGGAACTGACTCAACGGCACTCAACAACAACAAATTGTTCACTTCACTGACATAAATGTGCAAGTCACACAATTTTCCAAATCTCAAGGTCTAAAGTAAAGATGATGGGCAATTCTTAAGTTTTTGAGGCACTTTTGCTGAGGCATCTGTCTTTGTTTCCTGTTGCTTCCAAGTGGGTGGCTTTAAAGAACAGAAATATATCTCTTCACATTTCTGGAGGTTAGAAATCTTTATCAGAGCATCAGCTTTAGGGAAGATTCTTCTTTGTCTTTTTCAGAGCTGCTGGGAATCCTGGGCATTCCTGGGCTTGTGGGTTCACCTAACTCCATCTTCACATGGCGTTTCTCTCTGTCTGCGTTTTTCTGTGTCTGTATGTCCCTTTACAAACACCACTCTGAAGGGATTAGGATCCACTCTGCTCCTATGGTGTTAAGTGCTGTCAAGTCGGTTCCAACTCACAGTGACCGTGTTTAGAGCTTCCCCAAGAGCAGCTGTTGGGTTTGAACCACTGACCTTATGATTATCAGTGCTTATCCTCTAGAGTCACACTACCTTATTAACAACAAAAGAAAAACTTTGTTTCCAAACAAGACCACATTCACAGGTACAGGGTTAGGACTTCAATAAATTTTTTGGGACAATTCAATTTATAACAGTACCTAGGGACTGTCTGCCAAAAATGACTTGCTTATTGTTAAGTGCCATCGAATGATCTAAATAGATTTTCTACTGACATATATTTTTTTAAAAAATGAAACAAATAAAAAAAAATACACCTGCTATCATTGTACATTCTACTGTTGGTATAAGAGTTGTAGAGTCTGTTTCAACTCATAACAACCCTGCATAGGGTTTCTGAGGAGTGGCTGGTAGATTTTAACTGCTCATCTTGCAGTTAACTGTGTAGTGTTTATCCTGCAGCACCATGCCAGGACTCATAGACCTTAAAATTTCCCTAAGGGTTTTTTAGAACAGATTTTTAAAAAAGATTTTAAAAATAGGCAGCGGGGAAGTTGATTCCATGATTAGCTGATAATAGCTAAAATTTGATACCACATACCATTTTAAATGCAAAAAAGCATATTCAAGAATTAGTTTAAATGCTATGGGGGTAAAAAGATAGAAAAAGAACAAGCTGAAAGAAATCTATATAAAAATAATGTAAGGCACAAAGTTAGAAAATGTAAGTTGGCAGGCTTTATGTTTCAGTTTTAAACTATGGTTTTAATCAAAGTATACCTACTTCCAGAAATGTGCACTAATTATTGGTATTTAGCTGAATGAATCACCACAGAGAAAACTACTCATGTACTCAGTACCAGAAGACATCTTCAGGTCCCCTTCCAGTCATTAACATGCTTCCTTTCTCCAGTATAGTACTACCTGACATCTAACACTGACTAACTGTAATAACTGATTTAGCTTGTCCTATAAATTTTGACAAAAACTTTTTAGACTTGCATTTATTCCTAGTATTTAATGCTTTCTTATTTAGGTCAAAATTTACTTAGCAATATGTTATTTAGTCCACCACTTGTCTGTCAGTTTGTCGTATTGTGGTGGCTTGTGATTTGCTGTGATTCTGGAAGCTATGCCACAGGTATTTTAAATGCTGGTAGGGTCACCCATGGTGGACAGCTTTCAGATGAGTTTCCAGATGAAGACAGACAAGGAAGAAGGAGAGATGAAGTACTTCTGAATATTTAATCACTGAAAACCTTATAAATAGCAGAGAAACACTGTCTGGATATAGTGCCGGAAAATGAGCCCCTCAGGTTGGAAGGCACTCAAAATGCGACTGGGGAAGAGCTGCCTCCTCAATGTAGAGTTGACCGTGATGATGCGAATGGAGTAAAGCCTGTGGGAGTAAGGCCTGTGGGACCTTCATTTGCCAATGGGGCACAACTCAAAATGAAGAGAAACAGCTGTAAACATCCATTAATAATCGAAACATGGAATGTAGAAGTATGAATCTAGGAAAACTGGAAATTGTCAAAAATGAAATGGAATGCATAAACATCGATATCCTAGGCATTAGTGAGCTGAAATGGACTGGCATTGGCCATTTTGAATATGACAATTTCTAAGTTGATAATTTTTTTTGATACTCTGTAAACCTTTACTCAATTCACAATCCAAAGTTTAAAAATATCAAAATGATGATGCATGGAGCGGATTGTAATCATTGCAATGAAACGAAATACGATGGGATGAGTGTAAAACTGATGTTCTCCCATGTAAACTACCATTCAATTCACAATAAAAACTTAAAAAAAATCAAAATGTGATGTGTGAAATAAAGCTAATGCTGTGTCACATTTAATACTCTTAAATGTGACACATTAGAAAGGAAGAAAGGCTAGAAATGATAAGTCTCATCTCTATAAGCTAGAGATAAGATGGAAGCACTTTAATTGTTACCACTTCTACACTTTCCAATGCACAAGTCATAATGTCTTACAATTCCCAGTTGATTTGCTCTCTTTTCTAATGGTCTATACCACGTCTTATTTATTCTATCCCCAGTGCCTATTACAGTACCTTGCACATGCTTGATAGTTGTCTGAACTGAATTGAACTTGTCATCAGTTCCTAAGGTTGTTATAAACCCAAAGTCCCAGACTCCAATACTTAAAAAAGCCTGGCAGGTGGTAGGATAAGTGGGGAGGAGTGGGTGACCAACATGGCAGACTGGAGAGCATGTGTCCCATCGAAAGGGACTACTGCAGCTGCTGCTGGGCTATGGCTGATTGTTACCAAGGGAGAATGTTGGTCTGGCATGGCCAGATGTCTCCATTTGTTTATAGGAAGGCAGACATTGGAATTTTGATGTGCAATGTTTCCATAAAAAAAAAAAGTTTTATTTGTGAATTATTTGATAGTTTACATGAGAGAACATTTGCTTTACATTCATCCTATGCATATCATTTCATTGCCATGGTTACAATCCCCTCCATGCATCATCAACCAACCAAAGGGTATACCCTGCAAACCTGCCCCCTGGTCATCAGCACACAGCCCCTCTCCCTCTCTGGGTCTAAAGTCCCCAGCCACTCCATCTCTCCATGTCATTGTCTCTGCCTCCAACTCTGGTGTCACTACTTCTCTGGGTAGGGTCCCGCTCTTCCCTCTTCTCCATTGATGGTCCCGGGTGTTGCAGACCATGCAGACCTGGTCAGGAGTTCGAGGCCCTGTGGGTCTAAATGTTGCAGACCATACAGGCCACAGGCTCTGAGGAAGAGACTCTAGCCACCTGACAGTCATGGCTAATTGTTTTCCATCTTAGTGTTCAGTTATGTTTATTACTAATTCCATACATGAGCCCTGATATCCACAGATAAATATAATATTTTCCTAAAAGCCGAGACTGTAAAGCTTTCAAAGGTAAAGCTTTTCTCCAAAGGATTAACTAAAAATAGGTTGGCTACTTCCCAGTTCTTTGTTCTATAGACAAAAGGACATTCTTCCCTAGACCTCTCCCAGGTGCAGGCTATTCAGCGGGGTTCCTGAAAACCTGGCTCAGGAAGCCAACACAGCGGGACTCCTCCCAAGCCTTTTGACCTTCCTTCTCACCTTCCCCCAACTGAGCTCAGGTGCTATAGATATGTTAATTGAGCCTGAGAAACCAAGTTG
>NW_006408557.1:20354819-20359903 GCF_000296735.1 Chrysochloris asiatica
TACTTTCATTCTGCTGTGCATGGGGTTGCTATGAGTCAGTTCCGACTCGATGGCACCTGACAACAATCATGGACCAATCTGTTTAGGTCTGGGTCTACACAGACATTTTGGATGTGCATGCCTAGCAGAATGGACTGAGAAACTATGATAGATGCACATCATGGGTTATTGCTAAACCTCAGCAGTTAGACTCCATAGGATAGATGTAAACAGTACAACATGGCTAGATCATATAGACATGTTGTTGTTGTTATGTGCCGTGGAGTCGGTTCTGACCCATAGCAACCCTGTATAGGGTTTCTGAGTCTGTAAATCTTTACAGCAACAGAAAACCTCATCTTTCTCCTGCGGAACAGCTGGTAGTTTCGAACTGCTGACCTTGCGGTTCGCAGCCCGATTTGTAACCACTACACTACCAGAGTTTCTTCATATAGATATAGTGTTGAGCAAAAGGAGGGATTAAAATCTATACACTGTAAAACAGAATGAGTAGAGTGAGGTCAATGGCATTTATGTAAGTTAAAAATAACATACTCACAAAATAGAAGTATATTTAAAAAGAAAACATACAGGCAGAACGATGCACGTCAAACACATTAGAAAGGTTGCCTAGGGTGTGGAAAGAATACTGGTAAGAAGGAGTAAATAAAAAGGGGTTTTATATGGTCTGATGATCACAGTGTGTCATAAATTACAGAGCTGATTAACTTAGGACTTGAGGCAACATCTTAAAAAGATGTAAGAAATTAATAAAAAAAAAGAGTGGTCAGTTTTCTGTCCTCATCTGTCTTGATCTAGTAGCAGAACTGATGTGGTTGATCACATCTTCCTCCTTGAAAAATTTCCTTAACTTAGTTTCCAGGACACCAGCATCTCCTTGTTTCCCTCATGCTCTACTGGCTGTTCCTAATCTTTTGTCTTTGTTTCTCAACTGCCTGATTGTTGGAGTGCTCCCGGCCCAGCCCTCTGACCTTTGCCCTCAGCCCTCAGCCCTCTGACTTTCCCCCTACACTTACTCCTTTAAAGATCTTATCTAGTTTAAAAGCTTTAAACTTTACACTCACGGATGACTCCCAAATAAAAACCTCCAGACCAGATCTCTCCATTAGGTTACTTGGATGGCTGACAGAAAACTCAGTTTTAACTTGTCCCAAATCGTGTTGCCGATTGTTATCCCCCCATCACCTGACAACTAACTCTTTCTACAGACTTTATCTCAGTTGATGGCAGCTCCATCCTTCCAGTAGTCCTGGACAAATCCTTGGCTCCCTTGTTTCCCTCATATCCCATGTCTTCTTATTTGTCAGCAAATTCTGTTGACTGTGTCCTCACACTTTCTCATCCTCCACTCATTCAACCACCGTCTAAATAACCATCTCTCTTAACTGAATTAATGAGTAGCCTCTCTTTGCCTCAGTTGTTCACTTCTAGAATCTACTCCCAACTAGCAGCCATAGGTGAAAATATAAAATAGAAGAAACTTCATGCTACTCCTCAGCTCATAACACTTCTATTACTTTCAATCTCTTGCAAAATGAAGACCATAGTCTAAGGCCCTGCTGATACAGTGGTTAAAGCACATATGTGTAAAACAAAAGGTCAGCAGTTAGAATCCAGCAGTGACAGAACAAAATCTGGTGATATTATATTCCTGTGAAGATTAAGGCCTAGGAAACCAATGGGTCAGTTCTACTCTGTCACATAGTCACTGTGACAGTCACCTGCACACAACAACAACAACAAAGGACCCTATACAACCTGTCTCCTCAGTCCTCTCTAATCTCATTTCCTAGTTTTCGTTCCCTTGTTCACTATTGTTAAGACATGCTGGTCTCCTTCCTTTACCTTGAACAGGCCATAAGCCTTGCTGCATCTGAGTCTTTGCACTATTGTCTTGGCCAGAAAGGTTCCTCCCCTAAAACATTCACTAGTGAAATACTGCAGCACAGATACAGCTGATCAAACATTTATGGGAAGTCAAAGAACTCGCTCATTCTAATTCCAAAACGGTTTTAGGAATCTTATAGATTCACATGATTTAGACTCAAGCTTTATAATCTTGAAGAAAGTAGTCATATTAGTGACTTAACCAGTTCGTTGCCTTTGAGAACACTCTGACTCACACATATATTTCACATTCATCCCCTTTTCTTCTAGTCTTATCCCTCTCTTCCCCCTCCCCCAGGCTCAGGGCAGGTGTACTGTATTATATAGACCCAGAGATAATCCAGATGTTTTTCTGTTTGTGTAGAGTGTTAATTTGGGGTTTTTCAAAGTTCTTTGTCTTAGATAAAAGGTGATTTCATCTATGTTTGATCCTGATGTGGTACTGTGGGTTAATGCGCTGGACTGCAAGGTCGGTTTGAACTACAAGTTGGGGTTCAAGCACACCAGCCACTTCTTGGAAAACCTATACAGGTTCTCTATGAGTTGGAATTGACTCGATGATACCTAACAACAATGTCTGATCATAAGGGTGCTCATTTAAAGAGAAATGATAAACTTGCCCTTTACCTAGAAAGTTGACTTCTAGGAAGTTCTATAGGAATTTTTGCCCAAATATGTAAAAATATGTGTACAAAAAGTCAATTGCATTTTTTTTTTTTTTCTAGTAACGAATCGGGCTGCGAACCGTAAGGTCAGCAGTTCGAAACTACCAGCGGTTCCGCGGGAGAAAGATGAGGCGTTCTGCTCCCGTAAAGATTAACAGCCTCGGAAACCCTATACAGGGTCGCTATGAGTCGGAACCGACTCCACTGCACATAACAACAACAACAACAATCATTTCACCCTTAATGTTGTTCATGTTAAGTTCCGTCGAGTCAGTTTCGACTCATAGCGACCCTGTATAGGGTTTCCAAGGAACGACTGGTGAAATCGAACCCCTGACCTTGCAATTCAAACTGACTTTGTAGTCCAGCGCATTAACCCACAGTGCTACACCAGGATTCCTTAATAGGGATCAGGTGCATTAAATTATGATCTATCCACATGATGGAATAGTATGTGTCTTCCAGAAGCAATGAGGCAGATATTATGTGCTCACAAAGATGTTTACCATATATTGTTGAATTTAAAGAGTTTTAGAGCAATATACAGTTACCCTTTTTTGGTTAAAAATAGAACTACATATAGAAATGCTTTTATATACATTTATATATGCACAGGAAACATGTTTCAAATATCAGGCAGACAAGCAGATTGATACCAGAATAGAATTATGTGAAGTGATAATGAAGCTTAATGCCCAAGAAACTCTTCAAGACTGGTAGAGATAAAAAAAAAAAAGTGAGGCAAGTTCTCAGCTGATTCCTTAGGAGTTACTTTCTGCAAAGTACCAAGGGCAACTTGGATGCGGAATTTACACCTGACTACAAAAGATGCATGTCCAAAGACCCCCCCTGTGTCCACAAATCATGTTCAGATACACGTGCCCTATTTGGATCCTGGGCAAAGAGCATTTTGATAAGGTCTAGCAGATTCCAGCTACCCCTGAAAATCCTGCCTCAGTGGATTAAAAGATATTATACTTTCTAGGAGTAGTTACTTGTCCTAGCTCTCTTCTCTTCTTTGGGTTCTGGTTACCTGTGAACATCTGGAACAGGACCAAAGTAGAGCAAAGGCCAGGAGCAAGAATTTCATGATCTTAGGAAAAGGATGTGGCATAGGCAGGAGTCCAAAGCATTCTGCAACAGAGCTGTGGACTCAGGTCTTTATTGGCCTTGATGGGGAGGGGGTGGATCATGGGCAATGAATCAAAGAGAAGCTACCCATAGACCAGTTTTAGGTACTCTGAGTAGGGCCAGAAGAATAAAGGAGAGGTAAAGATATAGTGGGAATATATGAATATTAGACCCACACAGCAGGAAATCTTCCTTGGTCTGTCACCCCCACCTTGCAGGAGTGTTTTCATCCCTCTCTATCATAGCATGCCTTGAAACTGATAGAAAACCCTCTGTGGCAAGAAACCATTTCTCTCTTCACTGTGCTTCCAGGGCCAAGGACTAAATCTTAGAGGGGCTCAAGAAAGAATATTTCAGAGAAGTTAATGAATATATATTATTGTTTTTATTGTTGTTTTTACAGTGTTTAGTATCCTGGTGAGTCTTAAAATCAAGTAAGCCAACTACCATATTGTGCAGATAGGAACACTGAGGTCTAGTAAGGAGGAGTGACTAGGTGATAGGATAGAGCCAACATCATCTGAAATGCACTCTCTCTAGAATAGGTGAAGGATCCTAGGGTTGTGGTTTCTGGGAAACAGCCCAGCACAACTTCTATGGACAGACCAATATACAGGGTGGTTTTGGGGCCAGGGACCAGCTGTCACCTTGGATCCAGTTCTGTTCTGCACTTTTACCCTGAGCCAGCTCTTGTAGGAGGGAGTAATATTATCTTATGCCCCCCTTCCTGCTTGGCCAGAGAAGTACCAATAAAACTTGAGATAAGGAACCTAATGTTCTTGTTCTGGGTAAGTTTCCAGGTGGTTTATTCTTTTGGTCACCATTTTTTTGTGATTGATTTATTTAATTATGGTCAGAAACTAAGGCCTGATATTCTTTAGCTTTGGAGATGGTATTGACGATTTCTTTTGTCAAATAACCTGCAAATTTTTTGTTTTCAATGTTTGTTTATGGCATGATCTGTTTATAAGGCACAAAGTTTCCTATTAAGTTAAGCATTTTCACTCTTAATAAATTGCCCAATATCCTTGTTTATTTTCTGTTTACTTGAACTATGAAATACTCAGAGAATCACATTAGAATCCTCCAAATGTGATAATGCATTTCGTCATTTTTTTTTTCTTCTTGTACTTCTAGTAGCTTTCTCATTGCATATGTATTTTTTTGTTTAACTTATAGGGAATCAATTTCTTATAACCCTAGTTATACTGTAGAATAAGCACAGGACTGCTCACCCCAATGTCGACAGCCACTCCGTGGGACAAAGATGAAGCTATCTGCTCCCGTAAAGATTTGCTAAAAATTGGAATCAACTTGATGGCAGCAGATTTTGAAAATTTAAAATTTTTTTAGCTTCTCTGAGGCATAAACAGTTTGCATTTGACTAAGGTAAAGGAGTCC
>NW_006408557.1:20367847-20369362 GCF_000296735.1 Chrysochloris asiatica
TGTCTCCATACAATAAGCACTGGAAAGTGAACCACAAGGTCTGAGGTTTGAAATGAGGCTTTTTGCTCCCTCGAGGATTTATAGCCTCTGAAACCCTATACAGGATTACTATGAATTGGAGCCGACTCCACAGCACTTAACAACAACAAAACAACAATTCATTATTACAACTATATATTATATTATCCTTATACTCTGCGGCCTTTATAAATTCATTTATTAGCTTAAGGAGCTTTATTGCAGATTCCGTGGGATTTTTAAAATGTAAGTAATTATGTCATCTGTGAATATGAACAATTTATTTCTTGAATTTGAGTTTCTTGAATTCCTAAATTGAGAAAAGATTTGGAGATTATTTCTTCAGCTAATTTTTTTCTATACCAATCTCTTTTTCTGGGATTCCAGTGATACGAATATTGGAACTTTGGATATTGTCCCACAGACTCCTGAGGCTCTCTCTGTTCATGCTTTTCAATCTTATTTATCTCTGTTTTTTTCAGACTGGAAAATACCTACTGATGTATCTTTAAATTCACTAATTTTCTCTGTCCTTTTCATTCTGCTACTGATCATATGCATTGAATTTAAATTTCAGATATTATTTTTTATTTCTAAGTTTTACATATTTTGAATTTTTTTTTATTCCTTTATTGAGAACTTTTGTCTTTTCATTCATCTCAAGACTGTTTATAACCATAAGGCATGGTTATTATAATTGTTTTAAATATTTCTCTGAGAATTTCACTATCTAGGTAATATAAGGTTGGCCTCTATTGATGGTTTTTTCCTTGAGAATAGGTTACAATTCTCAGGGTCTTTGTATGGAGGGTAATTTGGGGTTATATCCTAGGTATTTGAATTTTTGTGTGAGACTCTGGGTCCTGTTAAAATCTCCTGGAGAATGTTGATCTTTTTTGTTTTAACAGGCAATCAGATTGCTCATTTTGTCTCACCTTTTTGAGGGGAGACTCAAATGTCAGTTCCATTTAAAACTCTTTGTTATGCTGCCTTCACCTGTCCTGTGCATGCATCTTTCATGGGTGAATCTAGGACTTGTGTGGGATTTTATATGATAATTCTGTTTTAGTTCTGTCTGAAGTATGAGACACGAAGTTTGGCCATCTTGGCCTCCAAGGAGCATTCTGGCTGCACTTCTTCGAAAACGGATCTATTGGTTCTTTCGGCAGCCCATGGCACTTACAATTTTCGCCTCCAACACCATAACTCAAAGCATCAATTCTTCTACGGTCTTCCTTATTTACTGTCCAGCTTTCACATGCAATGAGGTTAATGAAAATACCATGGCTTGGGTCAGGTTCACCTTAGTCCTGAAGCTGACATCTCTGCTCTTCAGTAGTTTAAAAAGTTCCTGTGCTGCAGATTTGCCCAATGCAATACGTCATCCGATCTCTTGACCACTGCTTCTGCGAGTGTTGACAGCTGATCCAAGAAGAATGAAGTCCTTGACAACTTCAGTCTCTTCTACATTGATAAGAATGCTGTTTATTGGTCCAG
>NW_006408557.1:20369994-20390823 GCF_000296735.1 Chrysochloris asiatica
TTGTAGCCATTTCTGTATTACCTTTAGCAAAACTTTACTTGCTTGAGATATCAAAGAGATTGTCCGATGATTTCTGCATTCTGTTGGGTCACCTCTCTTTGGTGATATAGTGAGGACAAAAATCAAAACAAAACAAAAATGGCATGGAGAACTGTGGGAAATGAGTGCATACCTGTTAAATAGGGAGGTCTGGGCTACAGGGAGATTCCCTAAGTGGAAATAAAAGGATAGAAGGGATATTTTGTGTCGCACACAAAAAAAAAGTTTGTGGAAAGATTCCATGATCTTTTCATTCCGTTTTCTCATGACATTTTTTAGTTCCCTTGTACACATCTCTTCTCGAGCACTGCTGCTGTTACTGTGTTCGGTTGAGTTGGTTCTGACCCATAAGGACCTTGTATAGGGTTTCCAAGGCTGCACATCTTTCTGGGAGCAGAAAGCCTTGTCTTCCTCCCAAGGAGTGGCTGGTGGATTTGAACTGCAGGCCTTATGGTTAACAGCCCAATGTGTAACCCAATTTCAACCACTGGGTTCCATTTTTCCTGGGCCTCTGGTCAGAAAGACAAGACTTCTCTTGAAGTTTTCATCATGCATATCTCCACTGTGTATGCCTTCAGGTCAAAGCTTGGGGACAGAAGGGGAAACTCCCATGAGAAAATCATCCCCACAAGTAATCTTTAGGTTTTGGTTCTCATTTACTATTTTTTTTTTTTTTTAAATCTCTTCAGGCTTCTTTTATTGTGTCCAGAGGTTTACATTGTAATAAGTGAAGGAGAGGGTTTACTTGAGGTTGATTAGAACTGCTAAAAAGAATAAAAATTCAAAGAAATTGAAGCATAATGTGTACTTTGAGCAGTTGTTCTATATAGAGACCATTCTGGTTCTAAAAATAGGGGGTGGGGGGAAGCAAATGGCTCAAAGTGAGTTACAATGAGGCTTATAAAAAGAAGACGAGAGAAGAATAGAAGATCAACCATTGGCTAGTCTTAACACAATTGATTAAACCCTACTGTCAGGGATTGAATGGTGTCCCTCGAATATTCATCAACTTGACTGGGATATAATTCTCAGTGGTTTGGCAGTCATGTAATGATGTAATCTTTTCCCATCATGTGACCTGATATGATCAGTTGTAGGGGGTTACAGCGAGATGCATCACTCTTACTCAAGCCACAGCCCTGATTTGATGTAAGGGGAATGTCTCTCGGTGTGGCCTGTTGCTGTTGTTAGGTGCCACTGAGTGGGATTTGGCTCAGAGTGACCCTATGCACAACAGAACAAACATTACCAGGTCCTGTGTCATCAACTGTTGTTACCCTTGAATTCACTGCTGCTGCCACAGTGCCAATCCATCTTGTTGGGGTCTCTCTCTTTTTTGCTGACCCTCTACTTTACCAGGTATATGAACTTCTCCAGTGGCTGGTCTCTCCTAATAACATGTCTGATGTATGAGAGATGAAGTCTCACCCTCCTGGCTTCTGAGGAACATTTTGGCTGTACTTGTTCTAAGACAGATTTGTTTGTTCTTCTGGTACTTTTAATATTCTTTTCCAACAACAAAACTCAAGTGCATCAATTATTCCATGGTCTTCCTTATTCATTGTCCAACTTTCACAGGCATATGAAGCTACTGAAGCACCTTACTCTGCAAACTGATACCTTTGATTTTTGACATCTTAAAGAGGACTTGTGCAACAGATTTGCCTAATGCAATATGTGGATACAAACACAATGAAGTCTTGGACAAATTCAATCTTTACTCTATGTATCATGATATTATTTATCGGTCCAGTTAGGAGGATTTTTATTTTCTTTACATTGAAGTGCAATCCATATTGAAAGCTGTGGTCTTTGACCTTCATGAATAAACATTTTATGTCCTCTTCACCTTCAGCACATTTTGGGTCAAGAGTATTTTTATGGTTAATATTTGATTTCATGAGTAAGAAAAACCTTGAAGTCAAAGAAAGATATCTGTTATTAATTTTTCTCTTTGATAATACCTGAAACTTCAATATCATTTTTGATATAACATTGGCCAATGGATGCCCTTCAAGATCGTTTTGTGTTCTTTTGACTTGACCCCATTATATTTGGAAAGAGTCCTTCATGCTTAAGTGAAAAGTCTTCTTATAAGTGATATATGGGACAAGACTATGGTTTTTCTTTGTTATATAAGAAGAGGACTATTTCCTTGTTTTCTATCTGATTGAAGGAGACAATACGATCTTGTTAGTTCTTATGTTAATAAAGTTTTGAGAGATGCTAATCACTGAAATTAATAAATGACATTATACAATAGATGAGCTAAACCAAGCAGAGCTGTCAAAAGAGATTTTTCTCCATTTGTATATCAAAGGCACTTCTGTAGAGTCACTTCTCCAAAAGCTATAAAATCATCAGGAAATTAAAAAAAAAAAAAAGTAATTGTAGATGACTGCAGCTTTATGGCTTTTGCCCAATGTCACTTGAACATTCATGAATTATAGGTAGATTTTTACTTGAGAAGCCATCAGCAATGGTCTCAGAAGCGGGAACTCTCTGTTTCTGTCTTCCTTCAATGAGTTTTTCTAGGTTTGAGTATTGGTTAGTGTAGCTTTGCAGGCAAGAGAGTTTTTTGACTTTGTGAGACTGTGCCTCTATTGTTTAGAAACTAGGATGAAAGTACAGAGGATTCTAGAGACAGACTCTTACATTCAGATTATTGCCTGTCTTCAGTTGTTGATGTTGTTGTTAAGTGCCATCGAGTCATACTGTGGTAGAATTCTCGCCTCCCATGTGAGAGACGCTGGTTCCATTCAGTGGTAGAAAGTTCTTACCTTCCATGTGGGACTCCCACACTCGTTTCCCAGTCAGTGGACTTCATGTTCAACCATCACCTATCTATCAGTGGGGGCTTGTGTGGTGCTAGGGATGCTAAACAGGTTTCAGCAGAGCTTCCAGACTAAAATAGATTAGGGAGAAAGGACTGGTTATTTACTTCTGAGAACCACCCAGTAAGACTCACAAAGGTTCAATCTACTACTGATCCTGAGCAAAGTGCAGACCTAGCAGCATTTTGTTCTGTTGTGCATGAGGTCACGGTGAGTTGGGGACCCACTGGAGGGCAGGTAACAAGTAACAACCTCAATGTGAAGGAACTACTAGCCCCTGGAGGTCAAGTTTTAATTCATAGGAAGTTCAAGACAACTGGGTAAATGTATTTTATTTCCTGAGATGTAATTTTTATTCATTTTCCTTTGAAAACAAGGGATTACTGTACAATTTCCAGCTTGCCCAAGAATTTACAGTTTCTTCTGTGGTTTAACTGTGATGCTTTAAACAATATGTGAATTGTAAATTAAGAGACAAGGAGTGGAGAATCAAAGAGGAACTCTGGAATCCTATTAGAGTTCTCGGTCTTTCTGGAAAATTAAAGAAATCTGTCTTGAGAGAATATAGTCTTATAATGATTTTCTCCTTGAAAAGATTTTGCAAGTGAAGATATTAAAGGACTTTCTGGAATTGCTTAAAATAATCTGATCAAAGGAATATTATACTCTTTCAGGAGTAAAATCAAACATATGTAAATTAAAAATGGATATAGAACCTTGTTAAAACCAGAAGTTCAGAAAATAATTTAAAGGGCATTTCTGTTTTCTAGGATAAACACTTTCACTTTGAAAATGTTTTTATATGAGAAAGGGAAATCTAATTTCAGTTAAGTGACATCAGTGGGACTTCTGAAAGATTAACAACGGACTTGGAACCAGAAGTTCGGCTGTTCAACCCACCAGCTGTTCCTCAGAAACCCTATACAGGGTCCTTATGAGTGCCAGCTGATGGCACTTAACAACAGTGTTGTTGTGCTGAGCACAATATAAAGAACGGAAGTTATGTAAATTAACTTTGTCTCAATAATGTTGTTGTTGTTGTTAAGTGCTATCCAATTGGTTCTGACTCATAGTAACCCCGTATAGGGTTTCCTATAAGGAGAGGTTGTGAGTTTGAATCACTGACTTTGCGATTCAAACTGACCTTAAAAAAGCATTATGAAACTCTTCTGCTCCTTTTGAAATTTTACCATTGAGAGACATTAGAGTTGCTTGCATCAGTACTCCAATCGCGGAACACTTTTTGATTTTTAAAAATACAATGTTTGTGTTAAAAGAGGTACATATTAATTCTCCCTGAATTTGCCACAGTGGAAAATAAAAGTAAAAATAGGATATATTGAGTTTAAATAAATCTTTTGAGTTATTTGTTATTTTTACACAAAGGTCAAGTACCTGGATTCCTTGTGCTTGGCTTATGGAGCAGATAAGTTTTTATTATTTATTACAATGTTGTTGTTGTTGTTAAGTGCCATCAGATCCGTTCCCACTCATAGCAACCCTGGTTAGGGGTTCTGAGGAGCAGCTGCTGAGTTTGAACCACCGATCTTGTGGTTCAAATCAACCTTGCAGTCCAGTGCTTACCCGACAGTCCATTGAGTTGATTTTGACTCATTTAAGATTTACAGGCTCGGAAACCCTGTACAGGGTCGCTATGAGTCGCAACCCACTCCACGGCACAAAACAACAACAACAAGGTAAGTAAATGTAAACATAGGTCTTCAATTAAATTGAAGCATACTTTAAATGCAGAGTCTATAACTTTGATTCCCGTAAACCAGACAACATTTCATTTATGTGGATTGATTGTTTTGCCACCTATATCAGCCACCTGGGTGCAGTTTCATTATGATTATGTTTTATGACTGGTAGTATAGTGGTTACGAATCGGGCTGCGAATCGCAAGGTCAGCAGTTGGAAACTACCAGCTGCTCCGCGGGAGAAAGATGAGGCTTTCTGCTCCCGTAAAGATTTACAGCCTCGGAAACCCTGTTCAGGGTCGCTATGAGTCAGAGCCGACTCGACAGCACTTAACAATAACAACAACACAACATTATTATGAAGAAGCATGACTTGATTGTCCTTTAAAATTAATTTACTTAAATATATTTTCATTGTTTTTGATCTTTGAAATAATTCAATATTGGAGAAATTGGTTAAAATTTTTACTTTGATACTTTTAAATAAATTAAAATTTGGGAAGATATATAAATTCCATAGTTACCACATAAGCTTTATTTTTAAATACTAATGAACTCTATTGATATAAATTAATTTGTCCCTCAAATGGAATCCTTGGGTGTCTATCAGAATTAAAGTTGTTGTTGTTGTTAAGTGCCATCAAGTCAGTTCCGACCCATAACGACTCTATATAGGGTTTCCAAGGAGCAGCTAGTGAGCTTGAACTGCTGACCTTGCGTAGTTATGGATAGTTATGCCAATTAAAATATTACATACATTGTCTTAAAATATGCTTGATAAGCTATTTTATGTTTTAAACATCAGAAATTATAAGGTTAAAAACATTGCCTTCTAATGATTGTTTGCTTGAATATATATTGTATATATGCACATAAGTTCATATTAAGATGTATTGTTGTTGTTAAGTGCCTTTGAGATGGTCCTGACTCATAGCAAGCATATACAGGGTTTCTGAGAAGTGGCTGGTGAGTTTGAACCGCTGACATTTTGGTTTAAACCGACCTTGTGGTACAGTGCATTATCCTACAGCACCATGTCACTAAAGAACAAAAGAAATTTAAATTAAATGAAGGAGAAAGGACTGGTGGAACAGAGAAAGGAAAGTTGCACTCAAGGTATGTTTGTTGTTGTTATGTGCCATGAAGTTGTTTCTGACCCATAATAACCCAAGGAGTGGCTGGTGAGCTTGAACCCTGATGCTATGGTTCTAAGTGACTTTACAGTCCAGTGCATTAACCCACAGCACCACACCAGGACTCTAAGGCATGTAGTTCTTAATATGAGCTGTTGCTGTTAGGTGTCATTGACTAATACAGACTCATACAGACCATATGTACAACCGAATAAAAAACTGCCCAGTCCTGCACAATCCTCACAATCATTGCTAGGTTTGAGCCCACTGTTGTATCCACTGTGTCAATTCATCTCATTGAAGGTCTTCCTTTTTCTCTCAGACTCTCTGTTTTATCAAGAATGATGTCCTTCTCCAAGGACTGGTCCCTCCTGATAACATTTTCAAAGCATAAGAAACAAAGTCTCACTATTCTTGCTTCTTCCAAGACACAATGGTTAATTCTTCTGGCAGTTGGTAATATATTAAATCTTTTTTGCCAACCCTATAATTCAAAGGTACCAATTCTTCTCTGGTCTTCCTTATTCATTGTCCAGCTTTTGCATGTGTATGAGGTGATTGAAAATACCATGACTTGGTTCAGACACACCTGAAGTATTTTTTGACTTTCTTTGTATTTTATATAGGTGGTAAACCTTCCTCCTTTCACCTAGTGTATTCTCTCACATCTCAAAGAGCACTGACTCTCATTAAACTTTTGGGAGTATTTTATGACTTTTGTTATTGTTTCTAAGAGCAGTCGAGTTGGTTCTGACTCATAGCGCCCTCATATAGGCTTTGTAAGGAGTGTCTGGTGGGTTTGTATCACCAACCTTGCAGTTAGCAGTCTAGTGCTTATCCTACAGCGCCACACCAGGATGCCTTTTATGAGTTAGACAATTGTGAAAACAATCAGTATTCTCTTGCTTCTGGAGTACTTATAGATGCATAAATCCTACTATTAACTCAGGTGGGTATGGCATCAAATAAATCTGCTGATGGATTTCACATCAAGGTTTTTCCCTGAAGATAGCTCAAACTTCACTAGAAGGGACCCTATCAAGTGCTAGCTCCTAACATGGGTTTCCTGAGGCTGTTTGTTTCAGCTATGTCTTCTCACTTATGTAACATTTTGCACTTGATTTGTGCTTTTTAAGTGCAAAGACCAATAACCCATTTCTCAGTGGTGTCCGTTTATAGGAAGTTTCTGGTGGTGTCTTGAAACTACATGGAAAATATAAAACTAGATCTGCCTTTGATCTTCTCACCACTGAAATCTTACAGTTTTCCAATAATCTCCTAGACCTGCTATAATAAATTGATTTTGAAATAATTACTGAACATTTCCAATAAGAGAGAATTAAATTTTCTTGTTGGTTTTTGGATCACACTTGTTTGTCCCTAAAAATTAGATTGCAATTTTCCATCTCACTCCTGTAAGTATGCAGTTTTCTTCCACCAAGAATTTGTTCATTTTCTCATTATAAAATAGTAAGTCCTTACTTGAGCTTCATCACACAACACAGAAAGACTGAGAAAAATTGCTTATCTCTTTCCTCCCTACAAAGAAGCACATTACTTTAGTCAATGGTGTTGGTAATAAGCATTTTTTTCTACAGAGTTTTGTGGATCAGTCATGGAACTTCAATTGTAATATGAAGATTATTCACTTTCAAACAAGACTGCATTTAGATATTTTTGCTGTGGTCTTGACCACTTAGCACTAAATGAGAGACTAAGAAGAAGCCCTGGTGGTACAGTGATCAAGTGCTTGACTGTTAGCCAAAAGGTCAATGGTTCGAACCCAGCAGCTGCTCCATGGGAGAAATACATGGCAGTCTACTTTTGTAGAGATTGTTGTTAAGTGCCGTGGAGTAGGTTCCAACTCATAACGTCCCAGTATAGAGTTTCTGAGGAGCACCTGGTGGGTTTGAACCTTATGGTTCAAACTGACCTTGCAGTCTAGTGCTTTATCTTACAGCACCACACAAAGACTCCTTTGTAAAGATTAAAGACTTGGACACCCATGTCCTATGGGTTCACTATGAGTTGGAATTGACTTGATGGCAATGGGTGGCTATGAAAGCCCAAAGGTATAATAACATAAATAAATTCATTCAACTGCGTCATTGTTGTTGTGACGTGCCTTGGAGTCGGCTCTGACTCATAGCCACCCTGTACAGGGTTTCCGAGGCTGTACATCTTTACGGAAGCAGAAAGCCTCATCTTTCTCCCATGGAACAGCTGGTAGTTTTGAACTGCTGACCATGAGGCTCACAGCCTGATTCATAACCTACACTACCAGAGCTCTGTGAAAGTCCTGTTGGTATTGTTACCTTACATCAAGTCAGTTCTGACTCATAGGGTTTCTAAGGAGCAGAACTGCTGACCTTGTAGTTTCCAGTCTAGTGCTGACCCATAGCGCCACATCAGGAGTCCATACAAGAGTCCTACTACTTTTTAAATGCTTGGTTAATCATCAATCTGACACTGAGGGAGAAATTCCAAGAACTTTCTCCTGAGACAGTATGCATAATAGCTGAATATTAAGGACTCTTAACAGTTAAAGATTCATACAAGTCCAATCTTATTTAGTTGATGCTTCTTTGTTTCATTGTGATGGGAAAACTTAGAGGAACCAACCTTTCATGTAGTTTCCAATAACCCTGGGTTGTAGAGCTATGGCACTATATTATATGGATAACCTCACCCTTAGTTAAACTAAAAATGTCTTACTTGCAGAACATAATGTCATATTGCTTCTAGTTGAAGTTGTAACGTTATGAAAGGTGCTTTGGGTTTTCCTTATATAATGTGCTGCTGTCATCACTTCCTGTTTGTGGTTGTGAGTTCTGCCATATCAGCATTGGTGAACCCAGCATCAACTGGATCCACAGACTTCAGTCAAGAGAGTTTAGTCAAACTTCCAAAAGAGTGAAACATTTCAGAAATGGACACCAGAGGCCCGTTTCAGAGAACACTTCTTGGTGCTTTTCTTCAGTGCCTTATTTCTTCCCCTTCACTTTTGCCACGTTGCTCATGTTGTCCTTCTCCATTACCTTTTAAGCTTGGCCACATTGTTCTGAAAGCTTCTTGATCTTCTGAACAGCTGAAACATTCTTCCAGGAGATGTGTCTTGGGTCACATGTTGCTTGAAAACGGACTCTGAGACAGATTTGCATGTAAGCAATTTCTATAATACTTGTAAGGAAAGGAGGAAGCAGGATTGAACAAAGGAAGAAGTTAAACCAGAGTGTGGTTGCAACAGAGGCCTCAGTTGGAGCTGGGATGGCCCTTCAGAGTTTTCCCCAACTGATGACAAAACCCCAGGATTTTGTGATTTCTCTCTGACTAGACACTGGAGATGGAATTGTTTCTGGGGACAAGGTGACAGCATGGGTGTGATAGCTTCTTTCAGGGGAGAGTGATTCCCAGAGGATTGCCAGCAGCCTGGGGGAATGAGGGCCTCCATTCTGATGGTAATTCAGATGGGACATCTCAGTATCCACTGTAAGATGGACAGTTTGACTGTTCTGGAAACCTCTAGATATTGACCAGTTAAATCCTGTGGGCACTTTGAAAACATTGTGAGTAGCTAATGTAGTCAAGATTTGTGCTATCCAGGATACTGGACAAAGACTAAAGGCAGAAATTGATCCTCAAAGATTAGACTTCCGTTTTTTCCCAAATGCATGCAATAACTTATTAAGTAGTAATTTATTGGCTGGACTTCCAGTCATGATGGGTGGCTTTGAAACATCAATTTATAAATCTTCACCCCAAATGAGTGTGTATCCTGAAGGAGCACCAAGGCTGGACACTAATGGGTTGAACTAATTCTCGTACAAATTCTCACACTAATGACAGACATGCAGTGATTGCTATAATCTGGTTTAAGCAATGAGGAAGTCTAAAGAAAGTTGGAAAAGAGAAAAGGAAAATTCAAAGCTCAAAGAGAAGTGTGAAGGGCCCTGATGAGGATTTCTAATAAGGGCAAGTGGATGTAGAAGGATTCTGAGTAGTAAGAGACATAAAAATAAAAGTTTTATAAAAAGTTCAAAGTTCATTTACCTTAAGTTTTCTTGACTGTATCATGTACATTGTTATAATGGTGCTGAAAGAAACAGTGTTTAGCAGTGACACTTAAGGCATTGCATAATTTGCAACTTTACCTGATAAAGAGCAAGTGCTCTCAGCTGGACATTAAATAGTACATATTAGAAAGTGGGCAATTAGCTAAGGCATCTTTTGCAAATTCAAGTCTAAGGCAAAATGTCACTTAAGGGCAACAGAGCTGGCTGGATTGTGGATATAAAACATTACATGGGTCTTATTTTATTTATCCATAATTGTCTGTCTCTTTCCATAGTACAGATTTAAAACTTGCTTGTCTATAATTATTAAAATTCTGGTACTTGTCCTTGAAACAGGAAATCTTATTCACTGTTTGTGAAATAAATTTCAGCAAGATAAGGAGACAATGTGCTTTGCTACCATGCCGTCTGCTGGTAAAATAGATCATATGTGGTTTAATGAAATGATTCTAATGAAGATTAATGCTAACAGGGATGTTTTGGAAGCTAACCAGACTTCAAAGTTTGTTGTGATGTCCTGCAATATTAACCTTAACCTATATCGGTCCTTTAAGTCCAGTTGTTTGTCATATTTACCATATTTCTCATGTTTTATCTTTTTCTCAAAGATGAAGTCAGGCTCTTCCCACTCCTCCCACACATACACAGCAAACCAGCAAATGAACCCCACAGATTTCTTATCTAAGCCCAGCATTGGACACAGTTAAACGAACAATGATTATTAAGAAAATATTAATTCAGCAGTATCATTTTATGAATATATCTTAAATTGGCCTCTACCTTCACCCTGTGTCTGTGAAGAAAGAGTACTTTGTTCAAAACTGGACACAAATCATATTTCCAGTTGCTGTATGGACTTGGGAAAGTTAACATCTCTCTTTGAACTTCTGTCTCAGTGTCTGTTTTCAAGGAACTGGACCCAAGACACACCCGCCTTATCTGTATCTTACTGCACATGCTGTTTTCAGAACAGAGACTGAAGAATGTGGTTGCCTGATAAATGTTAATTGCCTTCTCATCTCCCCTCTTCCCTCTTTCTACCTTCTTCAATGTTTATTCTCACCTCCATCCCTGCCTTCTCCTTTGTTCCTACGGTGCCTACTGGGCTGATGAATGGAAAGTACTCATAATTGCTTCCAACAAGAGGACAAGCACAGTAGAATATCATAAATGTTATCTAAGAAAACTTTCCATTATTAGTCTTGTCTCACACAAAAGGACAAATGGTTTTAATTTGCCTGTATCTCTTCCTGGGAAAAGAGGAAGAAAAATCCACTTTTGTTATGGATACAAACCAGTATCCCACTTTTCCATACAGTGTCTTGAAGCTAGGCTGACCTCAGATACATTCCCTATCTCTTTATTTCACTAACCAAGAACCTACCCTGCTTTAAAAGGAGCTCTGGTAGGTAGCGTAGTGGGTTACAAGTCAGACGCTGCTATCCTCAAGGTCAGCAGTTCGAAACTACCAGCCATTCCGTGGAAGAAAGATGAGGCTTTCTGCTCCCATAAAGATTTATAGTCTTGGAAACCTTATACAGGGTCATTATGAATTGGAACTGACTCCATGGCACATAGCCACCATCACCCTGCTTTAGAAGCTGAAAAAGTCCAAGTTCAAAAATGATTTCTATCAGCTGCCTATGGCGTTTGTAAGTGTACAATGTCATGGAGACTGTGCTAGATAGTGAAAGATCAAAGAGATATAAAAATCATATGTCATGCCAGCTCTACAGAACATTTTGGGGACCATTGGGGAAATTAGAATATAGACTGGGTGTTAAATGAGATGAAATTCTGTTGCAACTGAAAGATGAAGACTATTATTAAATGAAGCAGGTTCTGAAACAGTATGTGCAATAGAATCACATTTTAGTAAAATATAGGCATAGAAAAAGATCCAGAATAATATATTGTTGTTACTGTTAAGTACCGTGGAGTCGATTCCGACTCATAGTGACCCTGCACAGGGTTTCCGAGGCTGCAAATCTTTATGGGAGCAGAAAGTCTCATCTTCCTCCCACGGAACAGCTGGTAGTTTCGAACTGCTGACCTGGAGGTTCACAGTCCGATTCATAACCACTACGTAAGGTACTATCTGTGGCAATCTCTGTGATAATAAGGTTTCTACTGTAACACTTATCTGCATTTTCATGTACAATGAAATATACTCATTTTGTAATAATAATATCAATTTAAAAATGAGCTAAGTATTAAATATTCAGTGTTAGAAAAAGAACAACAGAGGAAAGCCACCAAAACAAACAGAAAAGACATAATTAAGTTTAGGAGTCCAAACTGCTAAAACAGAAATAAATTACTCAATATAAAATTAACAAAATTAGAAGACTGATTCTTGTTAAACCTAAATAAAATAAACACATTTCTAATAATCTTATTAAGAAAAAAATGAAGAAGATGGAAATAATTCAAAACAGTAAAAAGATTGAACAGAAATTAAGAATAATAAATCTTTATGGTAAACAAATATGTGTTATAAATTTGAAAAGTACTCCAAAGAAATATTCTTGAACAGATCAGCCAAGCATGAAGATACCAAATGCAACTGATAGGTTTTTCCTCCCACCAACTTCCAGACTCAGAAAAGTATTAGCTTGTTTTGCTTAGAAAAGTACTTGTTCACGCTCTTATGTCCTGGTATAATTCTTACAAATACCTCTTTTTATTCTCAAATGTGTTGTGTTCTGGTTACATGAATTATACATAAATTAAGTGGTCAACTTAGATCTAGCAAGCTTTGAAGAAAGTTAATGCCTGTCTTACACAAGTTGTTTCAGAAAATAGAAGCAGTGTAATAGATGACTTTTGTTGTTGTTGTTGTTGTGTGCCATCGAGTCGGTTCCGACCCATAGCGACCCTGTACAGGGTTTCCGAGGGTGTAAATCTTTACGGGAGTAGAAAGCCTCATCTTTCTCCCGCGGAGCGGCTGGTAGTTTCGAACCGCTGACCTTAAGGTTCGATTCGTAACCACTACGCTACCAGAGCTCCTTAATAGATGACTTTAGAAGGTAGTATTATCTTGATTTCAAAAAAAAACAGATAAGGACAAGACAGAACCATAAATAACAGACCATATTGCCTCTGTGGACTCATGGTATGGTACTGTAGGATATGCACTGGACCACTAACCACAAAGTTGGTGATTCAAACCCAATAGCTATTTCTTGGAAACAGGACTGCTGTGAGTTGGAACCAACTCGGTGGCACTTAACAAATAAATCCCAAATAACATTTTAGAAAGCTCAATCTAATAGTATATTAGGAAGAGAAAGGAACTTACTAAGTATATGAAAGATGCTGTGCCAAAATCTTGGGGCAAATGCTATATTTATTCATGAGCTTTTAGGTATCTTCCCTTCAGAATTGGGAAGAAACAAATGATTCTCAATAACATTGCAAATGTTTATCATGTTGGTTGAGAGTCTGACCAATGCTATTAGGAAAAATAGCAAATAAGTACAAGCACAGAAATGGAGGAAATATAAATTGTCATTACTTGCAGATAGCATTATCATTTACCTGGAAAAAAACAATAGAATCAAAGGACAAACCATTCAAATGTACAAGAGTCCAGGAGATATGCTGAATATAAGACTAACTTATAAGAATCAGTAGTTTTTCCCCACATGACCAATGAAACTGGAAAATATAATGAGAGACAAGATACTATTTTCATTTGCAGCAAAATCTATAAAGTCCTTAGACTTCATTTTGATCAAATTTAAATTTTCTATGGAGAAAGCTTTAAAATACTAATAAGGGACATAAAAGATATAATATTCAGACTTAAAATGACTTAAACTATCCATACCCCCCTAAGTAATCTAGGAACAATAGATTTCTAATAAAAAATCTTCAATTACTTTATCTGAAGAAAGTCAATACATTTTCTCTAAGATTTATAGGGAAGAAATAGCTAAGTCAAGTGTGAGAAAGAAGAGGAAAAGTGGGGTCCTTGCCTTTGAATGGTAACCCCATATGATAAGCACTGTGCATACGTGTCAAATGTGTGTGGACTTGAGGGACAAAACACAGAGAGCCTCATGGGTAAAGGTATGTAGAGACCAGTGAGACACCCACCAAACTACTCACAACAAAGCTCCAGAGTCAGAATGACTATCATTTTAATAAAGATGTTTTGAGAAGAGTTGGATGCCTTTCTGTATGTTAAACCATGACTTAAAAACCAAACCAAACCAAACCCCTTGCCATCAAGTTGATTCCAGCTAATGCAACCCCATGTGCTACAAAGAACTGCTCCATAGGCTTTTCTTGGCTATAATCTTTAACAGAAGCAGGCTGTCAGACCTATCTGACACGGCATGGCTGAGTGGGTTTAAACCATTAACCTTTCAGCTAGTAGCCAAGCATAAACCATTTGTCCTACCAGGTACCTGATTCAAATCAAGGCAACATCTTATCTAATAACAGCCAAATGAAATAGACTACACCAACAATTTATAAAAATCAACAAATAGTTCAGAAATTGTAATAATGATTACATAAGAAAATTAGGTTTCCTCTTATATGCTAAGTTGTTGAATGACATATACTATCTTTGTAGTAGTTGTTAAGTGCTGTTGAGTCGATTCTGACCCATAGCAACCCTGTATAGGGTTTCCAAGGAGTGGCTGGTGAACTTGAATCACCAACCTTGAGGTTCTGGTGTGGTGCTGCGGGTTAATGTGCTGAACAGCAAAGTCGGTTTGAACCGCAAGATTGGTGGTTCAAGTTCACCAGCTGTTCCTTGGAAACCCTATAAAGGGTCACTATGGGTCAGAATGACTCGACAGCATGTAACAACAACAACATCCTTTGGTGAAGGTCGTGTGTACCTGTGGTATGATGTAAAGAGGAACACAGATATGTATATACACGTGTGCTTATGTGTCAAATCTGGGTGCTCGTGATTGAGTGTTTATGGGTGGGCGCACACCTTGGCTCAGAATGAATCCGGTTGTCTCTAAGTGTTTGGTTATTTGAGGAACATATTGGGGCAGATTATGTGGAAACATACCCATCCTGTGCACAAACTTTCAAATGACATCTCCAAATCTGCCATCTTCCTGTTAACTTTTCCCATGATGCCATTGAGAGGAACCCTTAATGTTGATATAATTTAAATTCTACGCAATGTTTATAGTTTGTCCTTTGTTAGAGTAGTTTAAAACTTCTCTACTATGAGATTACAAAAATATTTTTTACTTTTAACTTTTTTTATATTTTTATCTCTCACTTAGGTCTTCAACCTACTTGCAATCTACCTGATAAATGGGTTAAGTTGGTCAATGGGCCAGGTTTCTCAACATCATCTACTAAACAAATTATTCTTTTCTTTTTGATTTATGTTACTACCTTTACTGAATATTACGTTTCTGAGATTTATATTCTGTCCATTTTTCTATTGGTCTATGTTTTTGTTGTTGTTGTTGTTAAGTGCCGTCAAGTTGCTTCTGACCCATAGCAACGCTGTATAGTGTTTCCGAAGCTATAAAAATCTTTGCAGAAGCAGAAAGCCTCTTTTTCCCACAAAGCCGCTGGTGGACTCAAACCACGAACCTTGTGGTTCACAGTTCAGTGCTTATTGTACAGAGCCACCGTGTTCCTCTGAAGTATTTTAACACTTTAATACTTGGTGTGACCAAACTGGTATGTGCCACCTGACTACTAGCCCTCCACGTACCAATGCTGGCAGCCGTATGTTATGTGAAACTCCATTTATTCACAGATTTGCAGTTGCCTACTTTTCACAAATATCACACACATTGCATATAGGGAAGAAGCCCAAAATCCTTCACTCAACCACTTGCAACAATACAGAGAGAACAACTTACACCAGCTACCCATGGGCACACAAGTCTACACAGACTCTTTGCCCTGGTATAACATTCAATCACTCTTGCCCATTGGCATTATTACTTTCCTGGGGTTGAGGTTTTTTCATAAAAGTAAGAAAACAAAAGAAAATAATAAAAGTTAATACTATTTGCTGCACAACCACAATGTGCCTGGCACTTTATTAATACTATGTCATTGGATCATCAAACCTTTAAAAGTGGGTGCCATACATATATCCTCATCTCATATGAGAAACTATCTCACAGAGAAGCTGTGGTCTAGCCAAGGCCCCACAACTATTAGGCTGAGCTGGGCTTCAATTCACCTCATCTGACTTAGTCTAAATCAAGTAACCATGTATGATGAGGTATGCAGAGAATGATGCACAATGCCTCTTTGCACTCTGAGAAACAGTGTTTGAAAGGAGCCATGGATGATCTTTGACTCTGTTGTACTGATAATCTCTGGGATTACAGAGTTGAGACGTTGACTCAGCAGCGTCTATGGCCAAGTAATAGGTGAATATACTTTGAAAACCCCATATCCGTGATGTATAGTTAAAGTCAGACACTGGTGGTATAGTGGGTTACTTGCTGGTCTGTTAACTGCAAGGTCAGCAGTTCGAACTCACCAGCTGGTCCAAGGGAGAATGATGAGACTTTCTGCTTTCATGGTGCTGTGCGATAAGCACTGGACTGGAAGGTCGCTTGAATCACAAGATTAATAGTTAAAGCTCACTAGCCGGTCCTCAGAAACCCTAATACAGAGTCGCTATGAGCCGGAACTGACTTGATGGCACTTAACAACAACAGCTAAGACTTAAAGCCTTGGAAACCCTAAGGAACAGTTCTACTCTGTGGGGTTTTGGTGTTTTTGTTTTTTTCAAGTTAAAACAAATTCTTGATTAACTCTGCATAAGAATTCTCTTTTATCATATATCAGTTTTACCCATTGTTGACTAGTTTTAGTAACTTGTTTTTCTAAATGCTTTACACATTGGAAGGTATTTTTCAGCTCTTAGGGAAGGCAAGAAATCTGCTACTGACATTTGGATGTTCTATGGTTATGCAGATGAGTTTTTGGTTAGTTCTGACCCATATTGACTCTGCATAGGGTTTCCAAGAAACAGCTGATGAGCTTGAACCACCTACCACGAGTTTCAAACTGACTGCAGTCAAGTGCATCAACCCATAGCAGCTTGTGACAATTCTTTAATTGTATTTTGTTGCAAGGGGATTTTATTCCCAGCTATCCAACTCCAAATTCTTCCCTAATTTCAATTTCACGCCTACTGCTAAATCTTATACCAGATTATTAGTCTATTCTATTTGTATCTGAGTTACATGTTTCTGTAATGCCCCAAGACAATGTCAATATTTTTATATAATAAGAGTGTGCAATTCTGCCTGCATTACAGTTCCTCCCAACATAGTTTTTAATATGCCTTTTTTAGTTTGACCATGCTTCATTTTGGACCTTCTGTAAAAAAAAACCCAAATGGGGCTACAATGTGTCCAGTGAAGGAGGTTTACTGAGGAGCCTCTGCATTACATGGGAGTCTAGGTGAAAGCCCGAACCACATCCAGACCTTCAGAGATGGGAAATTTTTCCACTTGAAAGGACAAGCAGACCAGCCGGGAGCAGCTAGAAAACCAGAAGATACCTCTTGAAAGAAGGACCTACAGGAAAAATACAAAACAATAAGGGCAGTCCTACTGTTACCACAAGAACATACAGGTGGCCTGCCCAGGAGACATCAAGGCAAGTGATCGGATCCTCTCAGTGCAAATTCTCTTCCAAGACTAAGATGCAAGGGAAATATACACTTTGACTGACAACCACACACGTCACCCAGAAGGGGAAGTGACGGAAAAACATCAATGAAGGGGCAAGCTAAGCCCTACCTCATTCAACAAACTACTGTGAACCCGGATGGAGACCTGGTCGGCCAGTAGTGAGGCAACATCTGGGGACTCATGGGCTCAGGGACAGTGACACAACCACAGAGGTCTAGAGTGGAGAGCGGGGCAACCAGCTGATAAAAAGAGGCCAGACAGATGTAAGAACACCCACACTTGCAGATGATGCCCATTTGACTGGACTTCAATGACTGGATAAACAGAGCTCAACCCTAAGAAGACAGAAGAGGGAAAAAAGCGTCATATGATACAATTCGATAAACATGACCTACACCTATAAATGCAGTAGCTCAAAAGAGGAAACAAGTCCCTGCTGCAAGAACTATACCCACCCCCTCCACACAAAGGGTAGACAGGGATGGGCAACTTGGACATTGGCTACCCAAAATGGCGGGAGGGATACAAAGGCAAGAAATGACTGGCTTACAAGCTTTCAAGAGGGAATCTAGATCCAGAGGGCTTGGAGGAAGGTAGAATCTCCAGTGAATAGTATCTAGCCTGTCCAGGAAGGGCTGATGAAACGAAATATAGATGGGTCTCTTGTGATGCAATGGTGAATAATTGTTATCAGGACTGATTGTGAGGGTTGGAAATCTAAAGATGGACATTTTGTAGCAAAGAGGGGAGTGATTAACTTATCAGTCTAGGAGCGGAGGACCCTGGGACCATTGATGGAGAAGAGCGAAGAGCGGAATCCTACCCAGAGAGGCAGTGAGGCCTGAGATGGAGGCAGAGAAGACGACGTCAAGAGATGGTGTGGCTTGGGACTCGGGATCAGGAGATGGAAAGGGGCTGAGGACTGTGGTGGTTGGGGGGGGGGTACAGGCTTACAGGGTACACCCCTTGCTTGGGTGAGGATGCATGGACGGATGGTAACTATGCCAGTGAGATGATGGATAATGGAATGAATGTAAAGCTGATGTTCTTCCATGTAGACTATCACACAATTCACAATAAAACATTAAAAATAAATAAATAAATAAAATGAGAAAGAATATTAAAAAAAAAAAACAAAACAAAAAAAACCCCAAAACAACAACAAAAAAACCCCATAGCAATTAAGCCCATTGTGTGCAAGTAGAATTGAATTGACTCACAAATGCTATACCAGGAGGTGTAATCCATTTAATTATCCCTAGGGGCCTTAAGAATGAGAACTGAAGACTCTAAACAGGGTAGAAGGCGCCCTGGTGGTACAATGGTTAGGCACTCAACTGCTAACTGTAAGGTTGAGGGTTCAAACCCATCTAGTAGCTCAGTGGAAGAAAGACCTGGCAATCTTCTTTTGTAAATATTATAGCCAAGAAAACTCTATGGAGCAGTTCTTAGTTAGCAACATATGGGGCTCCACGATTTAGAATCAACTCAATGGCACCAGTGAGAGTTAAGGTTTTGTGTCAACTAGACTAGGCCAGGATTCCCAGTGGTTTGGCTGTTGAGATGTGGTTATCCCCATGGTGATAAAACCTAATACAGGCATAGCGAACGCTGATAAGTGGCTATGAGCAATCAATGAACTGAAAGGATGCTTCCTTGATGATGTGGCTTGCTCCCAATATAATGGACACACAGGAAAAACATGCCCTCTCTTTCTCTCTTTTTTGTCTACTGGGGATTTGGGACTCTAGCATTGTGAGCCATTCCCTGAAGACCTACATAAGACAGCACTCAACAACAACAAACAGGGTAGACCCATGCTTTTGGGATGATATATTTTGGACCTTTTGGGAGAAAGGAATCCCACCATTTGGGCTGGGGTAGTTTTTCCTTATTTTCACATCAATCTTCAATTTTCTTAAACCAGACTCCAATATCTATAAAAGAGAAGAGTTGGAGTCCTGTGGAATATAACTTGAGTATAATTCTATTCAACCAGATTACTTAATGAGTCCTTCCAATCAGTATATTCAATAGCACAATGGGTGGTAATATTTAAGACCTATTTAATATTTTGGGAATATTGTTCTTAGTCTGTGGGAAGATACGGACTTGTTAATTCCCTGTAAATTTAAATTAGTGGCTCTAAAGCATTATTGACAAAGGAAGAGGTTTCTTCAATCTTTACGCCATACTCAGGACAATTTGTAGTTGATTTGAAATTCCATGAGGTTAGGATATGTACCTTTTAAAGGAGGGATAATATTATAAGCTCCATGTTCTACTGATATGTATGAAAATTGCAATGGTAAAGGATAACTGCAGGGAAAATAGCAGTGGTCTGTCTGGGTTTTTTTTGTTTTGTTTTGTTTTGTTTTTTTCCATTATGCCCATTGGTGGTGGTGGTTGTGTGCCACAGAGTCAATCTGAATAGCAATCCTTTATAGTGTTGTTATTGTTGTAAGTGTTATCAAGTCTATTCTGACCCATAGCGACCCTGTGTAGAGTTTCCGAGGAGCAGCTGATGAGCTTGAACTGCCCGACTTTGCAGTTCAAATGGCTTTGCAGTCTGGTGTATTAACCTACAGCACCACACCAGGACTCCATAAAGGCTGTTAATCTTTATAGAAGCTGAAAGAAAGTGTCATCTTTCTTCTGCGGAGCAATTGGTAGATTCCAACTGCTGACATCGGGGTTAGCAGTTCAATCTGTAATCCACCACACTTAACAAGGAGTCCTGGTGTGGTTGATGCACTAGACTGCAAAGTCTGCTTGAACCGAAAGGCCTGTGGTTTAAGTTCACCAGCTGCCCCTTGTAAACCTTATACAGGGTCGCTATGGGTCAGAACTCGACTCTGTAGCACTTAACAACAACAACAATGCTTAATAAAATAGCATAGTGGTTACAAGTGAGGCTGCTAACCTCAAGGTCAGCAGTTTGAAACTAACAGCTGTTCCACAGTTTGAAACTAGCAGCTGTTCCAGAGGGGAAAAGATGAGGCTTTCTGCTCCCGTAAAGATTTACAGCCTCGGGAACCCTATGCAGGGTCGTTAAGTGTCGGAACACACTCCAAGGCACATCACCACACTTAATAACATGGATATACTTGTGTCCCTAGTGTGCCATCATATGGCCAGATGCTGGCAAAGTTCCCCTGAAGAAGTACGTCATTGATAAAGACAAAGTCTACATAAAAGTGTTTCAATGGCAGACTGAATTGTCACCATGCTGGGAAGGGCTCTGCCAGGTGTTACTGATGACTTACACCATTATCTCAGAAAAGAAGAAAACCAGTTGAATACATGTTTCACATCTATGACTAGATGGGTTGTAACCACCATTGTTGTTGTTGTTGTTAGGTGCCATAGAGTCGGTACCGACCCATAGCGACTTT
>NW_006408557.1:20391373-20394224 GCF_000296735.1 Chrysochloris asiatica
AAGAATGAAGTCCTTGACAACTTCAATCTTTTCTCCATTGATAAGAATGTTGTTTATTGGTCCAGGGGTGAGGATTTTTGTTTTCTTTACAAGAGCACAAAGGCTGTGCTCTTTGATCTTCATTAGAAAATGTTTTAAGTCCTCTTCACTTTCAGCAAGGAAGGTTGTATCATCTGCATATCACAGGTTGTTAATGAGTCTTCCTCCAATCCTGATGCCAGTTTTTCTTCATATAACCCAGCTTCTCAGATTATTAACCACCATTAAGAACTTTAAATTCCTAGACAGTAATTTACAATAATAAGTAAACTGAAGGGAGGGGAAAAGATTCTATAATGGACTCCTGGTGTGGCGCTGTAGGATCAGTATTGGACTGTGAACCACAAGGTCGGCAGTTCAAATCTGCAATGTCAGCTGTTCCTCAGAAACCCATGACTGGATGGCACACCACCACCATGGAACACAACTGCTACTAGCTCCTGGGGGAGGGGCCAGAGTGTAACTCTTGCATCTTCCTCAATTTTTCTGGCATTCCTTTTCCAGTGTCTTGGCTTGTTACATTACTGATGCATTATGTTTGTTGGTGGTCACAAATATTCTCTTTGTGAACAATTGTAACTGAAAATCTAACACTGAAGATTTAAATTTCTTTCATCTTCTGTGTTAAAATTAAGCTAGTCAACTTGGCTGGGCCAGAATTTTCAGTGGTTTGGCGGTGGTTAAGACAAAGTAGGTGTAGCACTATAGGATAAATAAGCATTGGACTACTTCTCACAAGGGCGGTGGTTCAAACTCATTAGTTGCTCCTTGGAAATCCTATGCAGGGTCTCTATGAGTAGGAACTGAGTAGATGTCATTTAACAAAACAACAACCATTTCCACGACGAGATCGGCTATGAGCAACTGAAAAGTTGAAAGGAAGTTTTCTTGGAGGATGTACTTGGATTCCCAGTAACAAGGCTGCCACAAAAATGGAGAGAACTAAAGACCAAATGGAGGAGGTTAAGTGGCCTGTTGGATTTCTTCAAGAGTACTTTCAGGTAATGGCAGTGAAAATGGCAAAGAACATCTGAAAATTCACCCCTTCATAAAAGTAATAATAAATTGGCAACAATGATGGAAGATTCGTTTTTACATAACACTGGAAATTAACCAAAGGATTGCAGCAACCTGTTGTTATAAGTTAAGTGCCAGAGTTGACATAGCAACTCTGTATAGGGTTTCCGAGGTTGCAAATCTTTACTGGAACACAAAGCCCATTTTTCTCCTTCAGAATGGCTGGTGAGCTTGAACCACTGATCTTGCTTATCCTGCAAAGCCACTGTGCTCCCCTGTAGCAACTTTGTTGTTGTTGTTAAGTGCCTTCAAGTTGGTTCTGACTCATAACGACCCGGTATAGGGTTTCCAAGGAGCAACTGGTGGGTTTGAACTGTCAACCTTGAGGTTCTCAGTCCAGTGCTGATCCTACAGTGCCACAGCAACCTAGGGAACATTTATCAAGCGTGATCTCTGTAAGATCAGCAAGTTTATTGGCAATTTAACTTATCCTCGGCTTATCTTAAGGAGCTCTGGTAGCGTAGTGGTTACAAATCGGACTGCGAACCACAAGGTCAGCAGTTCGAAACTACCAGCTGCTCCGCGGAAGAAAGATGAGGCGTTCTGCTCCCATAAAGATTTACAGCCTTGGAAACCCTGTACAGGGTCGCTATGAGTTGGAACCGACTCCACAGCACATAATAACAACAGGCTTACCTTAAGGAGCCCTGATGTAGTGGGTTAGCTTTTGGGCTGCTAGCCACAAGTTCAGCAGGTAAGAGTTCACCAGGCATAAATCTTTAGAAGCGCAGACAGCCTTATCTTTCTCCTAAAGAATAGCTGGTGAGTTTGAGCCACCAGTTTTGTGTTTAGCAGCCCAACTCCTAGCTCACAGGGTCACGAGGACTCCTTTTACAAAGATCTTACAAAGAGGTCTTTATCTGACCATTCTCAAATTCTGCATGTTGGTAGCTCCTCTTCTAGGGAATGTATCGAATAGTTTAGCATTATGTCTGCCTGAGATGATGGGTAACAGAGCAAGCAATAGATTAAAAGATGCTTAAAAAGAAATACTGAAGAATGAGATATCCGCAGGGGTTTGAAAATCCCTAACCTATTTTGGGGTATCTGGAAGGCAGTATGTGGTTGTGGGACTGTACGCATCCCCAGGAATACCCAGAGAAGGTCTGATCTCTAATCTCTGGCTGGCACTGGGGTCAAGTAGCAAGAAGTGATGGCTAACACACTGTTATAAAGTGTCTGGCATTCTGCAGTGTACACATACAGCCCCTCAGGAAAGACTAGCTGTTTAAGGAGATGCCTGCCTAATCATTAACTAACTACAGTTATTCAAGTAGATACTTTAGTGACTGTACATGACAAAGGTACAGACTTAGCAAAATTAGTACAGAATAGTACCCAAACAAACAAAAATTACAATGAACAGTGACAACAACAAACTTGAGGAAAGAGCGGAGTCTAATTCTCCATTACCACATTATATTATTCAAAATGTCCACTTTTCAATTAAAAAAATGAGATGGCATGCAAAGAAACAAAAAGTGTGACTCATACATGTGAAAATAAGACAACTTTTGTGTATACACAAAGCCCAGTCAATAGAACATGTCCCTGAGGAAGCCTAGATTTTGTAGATGTAGATTTACTCTTCAGACTTTTGAAAAACTGTTTTCACTCACTTCCAGATCTTCAGCTAAAAGAGACCATGCCTTTCATATGATTCACTGGAGTAAAAAACCAACATGCTGATTGTGAGGGTTGTAAATGTAAAGGTAGACGTTTTGTAGCAAGGAGG
>NW_006408557.1:20394614-20412101 GCF_000296735.1 Chrysochloris asiatica
AAAACAACAACAACAAAACCCAAAACAACTCCCTCTAGAAGCTCCTCCCCATAGGTCTCAGTGTGTCATAGTAAACTGAGAAGCTAAACTATATGAAGAACATGCCATCAGGAATGGAGGAAGGCTCATTAACACCCTACAATAGGCAGGTGACTCAATCTTGCTTGCTGAAAATAAAGAGGATTTGAAGCACTTGCTGATAAAAATCAAGAATATAGCCTTTAGTATGGAGCTCTGATAGTGTAGTGGTTATGAATCGGGCTGTGAACCTTAAGGTCAGCAGTTCGAAACTACCAGCAGCTCCGCGGAAACCTTGTACATGGTTGCTATGGGTCGGAACCGGCTCAATGGCATTTAACAACAACAACAATGGAGTCCTGGTATGGCTCTGTGTGATAAACACTTGACTACAAGTTTGGCTTGAACTATAAGGTCAATGGTTCAAATTCACCAGCCACTCCTTAGAAACGATACAGGATCACTATGAGTCGAATTAAAACTCAATGTAACGAAAATTTCAGTTGTAAAAAATCCTTACAACTGAACCAATAAACATCATGATAAATGGAGAAAAAGTTAGAAGTAGACAAAGAGTTCATTTTGCTTGGAGTCACGATCAATGCTCATGGAAGCAGCAGTCAAGAAATCAAATAATGTATTGCACTGAGCAAATCTGCTTCAAGAGACCTCTTCAAAGTGCTAAAGAGCAAAGATGTCACTTTGAGAACTAAGGTGTGCCTGACCCAAGCCATGGTACTTTCAATTGGCTTGCAAGCATGTGAAACCTGGACAATGAATAAAGAAGATTGTAAAATTATGCCTTTGAATTATGGTGTTGACAAAAAAAATATGAAAAGTACCACGGACTTCTAGAGTAACCAACAAATCTGTCTGGAAGAAATTTTAGAAGCAAGGATGGTGAGACTTTGTCTCACATACTTTGGACATGTTACCAGGAGGGACCAGTCCCTGGTAAAGGCCGTCACGTTGGTATAGTAGAGGGTCAGTGAAAAAGAGGAAGACCCTCAAGGACATGGATTGACACAGTGGCTGGAACAATGGGCGCAAACAAAACAGTTGTGAAGATGACACCAGGACTTGATGGCACCGAACAAAAGCTCCTGCTTTCTTGCATTTCTCACAAGATAAGCACTGAATTCCTCAGATTGAATTTGTTTTCTTACAAAGTGATTATTCTTTGATATTTATCAATTTGATTGTCTTTGTCTCATTTCTCATTATCTGCCCTTCCACCCTCAGAAAGAATGAAAAGCTCCCCTCACCCCCTCTGCCCCCGCCAATACTATCAGACAGATATAGATTCTAATCTAGCCTCTACACTGCATTAGATATGTGACTTAGGTATGGTACTTCAAATTTTTGAACTTCCTTACCCTCATCTGTACAATGGTAATACTATTGCCATACTTTAAATGTTGTAGCAAGTGGTCATATCTGTACCAGAGTATTTAGTAGAGAGGCGAATACATGGAAGATTCCTGGTAAATAGGAATTGCTTTTATTTTTGCTTTCTGTCTTTTCCTCCTGTTCACAGTTTTTTTTCCCTTTCAATTTTTCTTCCTATCTCTTTACTAGTTCATGATGCTTAGTACAGGGTTGGATATATCGTAAGTGCTACTGACTGACAGAGACATTATACTGTCAGGAGAGTAAAGACACATATTTAGAAAATGATTATTTTTTATAATCATGCATTAGTGTTCTTTTTGCTCAATTGATTAATTCAAATTTGTATCATCCAAAATATCAACTGCCTCTCATTTGCTATCTTGGCATGGCTGCTGCTGAGGATTCTGCCGTGTTGTTTTTAGGTTCTGACTTATAGTGACTTTATGCACAACAGAATGAAACACTGCCCAGTCCTGTGTGAGCCCATTGTCGCTGCCATTGCATCAACTAATCTTATTGGGGAGGGGGGTGTCTTCCTCTTTTTCGCTGACCCTCCACTTTACCAAGCATGATGTCCTTCTCCAGGGATTGATTCCTCATGACAATATGTCCAAAGTATGAGAGATAAAGTCTTGCCATGCTAATTTCTAAGGAACATTCTGATTGTACTTCATCCAAGACTGATTTGTTTGTTCTTCTGGCAGTCCATTGCACTTTCAATATTTTCCACCAACATAATTCAAATGCATCGGTTCTTCTCCAGTCTTCCTTATTCATTGTCCAACTTTCATACGTTCATGAGGCAATCGGGTCAGGTGCACCTTAGCCCTCAAACTGACATCTTTGTTCTTTAACACTTTCAAGAGGTCTTTTAAAACCACCACAGTATGGCAAACTGACAGATGAGTGGTACCAATTCTGCAATACTTATAAGAAATATCCAAATGAGATATGTAATACATGTTATCTTCTGCCTGGCTGACCTCAGGCATGTCTCATCCCTTTTAATTCACTGCCCATAACCGTGACCTATTTCCAAAACCAATAAAGACAGGGCAGTGCTCTGCTGCAATGAGCTCTACCCTATCCTGAAACACAGTCCTCCATTCTCTTGGGAACTGTCAGTTATGAAGTCCTATTTAATGACCATTTCCATCCTTCTGATCCTGGTTCATAAGACTGCAGGTAACTCAGGCCTCTCTCAAAGGTTCTGGGGTGCTGCATATTGGTATATTGGAGACCTATGAGGTGACTCCTATTCACATATAGTAGGCAACATCTGCAGTCTTTCATGGTCTCAGGTTGTGGATGTTATCCCTAAGTTGTGTCTATGTCAAGATCTCCCTTGGTTCTGCTCTGCCAAAATAGATTTATGAGTCTGTTGCTCTTGCTGGTGGGATAATGGAGAGTATGAGCATGAAGCTTTCTAGGTAGTGTGTCATTGGAATGAGAGTTTTGGTTGATGGGTTAGGTATGAAAGACTGGGCTTAAGTTGGGGAGCTAGATGCAGGAGGAACCAAGGGTTAATTTCAAGGCTGGAGAATGAGTTGTGGAGAAGGTATACCTTAAGAGATCCAATGATATTTAGGGAATTGGGTGGAGATGATCAATTCTACTTACAGAATTGGATTGTTCTAATATTTTGAAGTAGTATGGATAGTGAAGAGTGTCATTTATTTAATGGAGCTGAAGGTGGAATTGGGTGGAAATGGGACTTGGGGTAGAGCGAGGTTTGTAGTTAGGCTGTATTTTGAGTTGATGCTGTGAATTAGAATTAGGTGCCTTGGCTGGTTTGTGCTTGTGTTATGTTTTGAAATTAGACTTTGGGTAATTATCAGAAGAGGCTGATAGCTGGAGGTAGACGTTTGGTTTAAGTACGTGTTTTACTCAAGAGTTAATGTGGGGGTTATCTGGACAAGGATTGACTTAGGCTGGGTTTAGGTTAATGTGTTGGACTGCAAAGTCAGTTTGAACCACAAGGCCACCAGACACTCCTGGGAAACCCTATACAGGTTCACTATGGGTCTAATTCAATGGCACTTAACAACAACAACAAGGATGATTAAGGTTGAGTAAAATAGTTGATTCCATCCCAGCAGGGCTGTAGTTATTGGAATGAAGAGAATTAACACTGGATGAAAAATATCAGTATTAGAGTATGATATTCAAGGCCATGAAGGGCAATGAATATAACTGTAGGCAATGAGGAAAAATGAAATCAGGAGTCTGGGGTGCTCTCGAGTGGCTCCCTACAAAACAAGTGGCATTTTCAGAGAGCTAGAAAGCAATCTCAAGCCCATAGCCTTGAACTCACATCTTAGGAGTGAGTTCAGAGTCAGTATGTCTAGAGTTTTTCCATCTCCATTCCCTCTATGTTTTCTCCTTCCCCTCATCTTTCTTTTATCCACATTCCTTCTACTTCCCATTCTTTTAACTTCTATTGTCGCCTTCTTCACTTGAAAGACTTGGCCCTGTGCTCTGTAAAGCACTGTTTTGATAGAAGAGTGGTAGAGACATAGGTTTGCCAAAAAAAAAGAAAGAAAGAAAACAGTGCTATGCTTCAAAAATTGAACATAGTGTTGCTTCCATAATAATGATGTAATACTTCCACTGGCCAGAATTGATGGCCAGGAACTGTTCTGGGAAACTTCTTCACTGGGATGATCAAAGTTATAGTCTCCTTTCATCATTCTAAATAAACATAAACATGTATTTGAAAGCCAAGACTATGTTTTATTAAAATTGTTACTAAGTATTTGTATCTATATCCCTGTTATTCAGTTGAATATTTTGTATGAGGGGAATTCAAAGATTTCAAGGAAAAATTCCATTATATTTGAACTCCATTATTTTTCCATGAACTTTTGAAGTCACTCATACAGAGTATATTTTAATAAATGTTTATTGAATTAACAAGTATATTTATGATTTATGATTATAAATGTGTATTTGAGGTTGTTATTGTTGTTAAGTGCCTTTGCGTTGGTTCTGACCCATAGTGACCCATATAGGGTTTCTGAGGAGCAGCTGGTGAGTTTGAACTGCCAACTTTGTGGTTCAAATCAAATTTACAGTCAAGTGCTTATCCTATAGCACCATACCAGTACTCTATAAATGTATATGGTGATGTTGTGCTGTGGAGTCAATTCACACTTAAAGTGACCCTGCATTGGGTTTCCAAGGCTATACATCTTTACGGGAGCAGGAAGCCTCATTTTCCTCCCATGGAATGACGGGTAGTTTCCAACTGAGTCATAACCCCTACACTACCAGAGCACAGGTGGAAGATAAATAATGTATTATATTTGCTTTGGTTCTGGGTGGAGCATTTAGAAAAAATAGAGAACATATCATTTGTTTCTTCATTAAAAAAAAAAAAAACTTTAAATTGCTCTTAAAATGCATTCCACAGGGGAAAATAAGGGGAGTGTCTACAGGTGAATGTAAGAGTGTCAGGTAGGGTTGCAGTTCTCATTTCAAGCAGAACCATCCATATTTTGGGAGGACCTTTTGCAAAGCTTACTTGCTGTGACCTCTCTCTAGACCTATCAATTATGAGTATAATAAGTGTACTTAAACATTTCCCAGGTTATTGCAACGTATGGAAAGTCTTAACCTTCTCCTCCATAAAACACTTGAGATTTTCGGATTCAGTACAAATACACCCATCCAGATTTTCTATAGGAAGACTAGGTCCAGAAACTTTAAACATAACATGATACTGAGAGTAAGAGGTGACTGAAAAGAACATTTCTGCTGATTTCAATTTGAAAGTGAAGGAGTCATCAAAGGTAACATGAATTTGGTGTTGTTGTTGTTGTTAAGTGCTGTTGAGTTGATTCTGACCCACAGCGACCCTGTACAGGGTTTCCGAGGCTGTAAATCTTTACGGGAGCAGAAAGCCTCCTCTTTCTCCCACGGAACAGCTGGTAGTTTCGAACTGCTGACCTTAAGGTTCACAGCCTGATTCATAACCACTATGCTACCAAAGCTCCTGAATTTGGTATGGGTGTTAGAAAATCAGTGGTGACACATCTCTGTAGGCACTTGGCGACATCCCTTATCTGTGCTCACAGAAGAAGCTCTTGAAGCCATTGTTGTTGTTGGTAAGTGCCGTCGAGTCGGTTCCGACCCATAGCGACCCTGTACAGGGTTTCCGAGGCTGTAAATCTTTACGGGAGCAGAAAGCCTCATCTTTCTCCCGCGGAGCGGCTGGTAGTTTCGAACCGCTGACCTTAAGATTCGCAGCCCGATTCGTAACCACTACGCTACTTGAAGCCATGGATCCTTAGAAAAAGCTTATGATACCAACAATACCTAATATTCACTTTTTATTATGTGCTGGATACTACTCTGAGCATACTATATGCACTTTTATTGTTGTTGTTAAGTGCCATCGAGTCAATTATGACCCATAGCCACCCTGTATAGGGTTTCCAAGGAGCAGCTGGTAAGCTTGAACCACTGACCTTGCAGCTCAAGAGGCTTTGCAGTCTGGCGCATTAACCCACAGCGCCATACCAGGACTCCTTTAGCCATCACAAAAAACCCTTAAGAAGTTGGTTTCATTAATATGCCCATTGTGAAGATGAGGCCATGGAAGGCCAGAGAGCTAAAGTAACATGCTTAACAATGGAGAACTTGTAAATGGTGTGTGTGTGTGTTTGTGTCCATTACCATCAAGTCTATTCCAGCTTATGGCAATCCCATGTGTGTCAGAACAGACTTGCACCAAAGGCTCTTTGAGAGCTGACCACCAGCTTTTCTTCTGTGGCACCACTGAGTGAATTCAAACCATCAACGTTATGGTTAGCAGCTGAGTGCAAAGTGTTCTAGCCAGGGACTTTTGTAAATGACAGAACCCAGATTTGAATCCAAGTGGTTCCGATTTCAGATCCTGTGCCTTTAAAATTCTTAGTTTATCATGCATCCCATTCCCATTGTCACTACTACCTAGAAACTAACCAGGGTTATGTCTTTCCCAGGTGGCCTGTTTGGATTCAATTATGACAAGAGCCAAAAGCCTTGGAATCCATGCCAGCTTTACGAAGGCGCATGCAGAAGCACCTGTAGAAAATATGAAATTCAGTACTCTCTGTGCCTAAATGGTCAAAAGTGCTGCCTGAAAGTTTCTATGAAGACAGTCAGTTCTAATAAAAAAAAGATAGGTTGCAACTCCACCCCCAACTTATCAGTTAAAACCAGTTAGTAAAGCTACTCTGAAATTTCAAGATTGGAGGTTTCACTTCCTCTTCAAATAATTCCTCCCCTGTTTTGGAACTCGCTCCCCATAAAATGCATTCCTTTTCATCTAAGAGATAAGTGTGTCTCTCTTCTCTGAGCTTTTATCTCATAGATGTGTCTGTGTGTCTTTCACTATGATCAGTCATTGTTGAACAGAGGGAAGGTTAGGCTGGAAGTTGGAGAGCCACAGAGACCAGTCAACAAGGCAAATAGGATGCTGGGATAGCTCAGTAGATGTACAGGGTGTCAATGGAAAGAGAAGGTTGCCTTTCTGCTTTGCTTTGGTACCACAAAGAGGGTTGTGATTCCTTCTGGAGGCTTCAGAGGGAAGGTGGCAATTGGACTGAGTCTAAATGATCCAGTGAACGTGGAGGGGAGATCACTGAGTCCTCTGAGTAAAGATGGAAGGATCAGGACTGGGACAACAGGGCTGCCACACTAGCCAAAGGGCTAATCTGGCTTGCTTGGTATGGTGTGGGGTCCTCAGGAAGAACTCAAAGCAGATAGATGGAAGGATGGAATTGTGGGTGGGGATCTTTTGGACATATTAGGAAAGCAATTTGGAAATGGATAAGGGTGAGTGTTGTACAACATGATGAACAGAATTGATGCCACTGAATTATACACGTAAAAGCTGCTGAAGTGGCAAATGTTTATATATGCGTGAGTGTATGTGTACCAGGGTAAGTCATAAAGTATTGCTACTAGGGTTCTAGTTTATACATGCACAGTTTTCCGCCCCCCAAACCAAACATGTTTAAACATGTCTCTGTGATCAGTGTGTGGCTGCAGACAAGTTCTCTCATTAATACACTTGTCTTGGTCTCATCAGCCAGAATCCTGGTGTGGCACTGTTGGATAAGCACTAGACTGCAAGGTTAGTTTGAACTGTATGGTCAGTGGTTCAAACTCACCAGTCACTCCTTGGAAACCTTACACAGGGTTGCTGTGAGTTGAATCTGACTTGACAGCACTTAACAACAATAGTTAAGTGGCTTCAAAATAATGAAAAGAGTGGCTTCCAAGGGGATCTCCTGGGCCGGTTAAATTCAAGGCACAGAGATTATCTCAGAAGGTGATGGCAGCTGTTTCCTACAGAAATATTTCAGTAACTCTATTAATTCCTCAATATAAAATTAAGGTCAAAGCATTGGTTCCAAAATCCCTTAGTGTTTTGAAAAACACATCCTAGAAATATTGACAAATAAGTGCTTTTCCATTTGTATTAGACATACTAAAGACTTTTCACCAGATTAAGAAATCTACTCTTCTTCCATCCAATACGTAAGAGATCAGAGTAAGTTTCACATTACAAATGGCAAAAAGGTAGAAGAATTTATTGTGACTTAAATAAGAAATCTTCATACAGCAGGAGCCATTGAATAGATATGAACATTAAACACCTGAAACTACAAGGTTGGTGGTTCAAACTCACCAGCCATTTCTCATCAACCCTATACAGGGTCGCTAGGAGTCGGAGCCAACTGGATGACACCTAACAGCAACATACTCTGTTTTAACATATAAGGTAACCTCTATTTTATAGATCAGAGCATTTATTTCTTCCCAAAACAAAACCAAAAGTAAACAAAGGATTTCTTCCACAAACAAAAGTATTCTAGAGAAGTACACATATAAGAGTGAGCCAAAAATTATTCGTACTCTGGTTGTACAAGACATTTTAATATAATTGGATGCCCTTGATTTCTGTCCAGTAGGAAAGTTATCCCTGTATGTTACAGTTTATTGTCCTATAAGATACGAATCAGGTTTTCACCTATTTGTAAATTTATATCAAAATTCTTTTTATTTTCAGAATACTAATCACTTTCACCAGTCTTAAAATTTCAGTGGTGTCATTGTGATTTATGAGTTGGATGAAATCATTGCCATTTTTTCATTTTATATTTGAATGTGACACATTTTTAACTTCAAAAAAATTATATTTTAAAACAATAATGATATATATAAGAGAAATGCAAAATGTGTGGTTTGGTGATTTTTAGGAAGAACAAACATTGGAGTGATATGAAATATTTCGGTATGAAACAAAATCATATAAATTAAACAACTTTTAAACTACTAATCATTTTTTTTTCTAGTAGAATTATAAGATTTTAGAGTGACCCAGCAGTTCTAGGAGGGCTGGAGCAAAGTAGGCATTCAATATTTATGGCTGAATTTGTCTTAGTGGAAACGCTAGGCTGATGCTCTGCTAGAAATGAAAATAAATATTTTATTGAAGGAATAGAATCATTTTGAAATGGGAAGAGATTACAGACATGCAAGATATGCAATGCTCCGAAACACATGGGGCAGTATGGGTTTTTTAAATATGAAGTAAACAATGGGTGTTTGCGGGAAGGCACTTAAAAGAGGGGGAAGAAGCCCAGCAAAAGTCTAAAAGGGCATATCAAACTACAAGTTTAAGCTTATCATTAAACTCATTTGTTTTTTTCTCAGGCTGTACATCTTGAGAGTTGTTCAGCAAAGCATTTTGTCAGGGACCAATTTTTCTGTTACAATCATCCGTTTGTCTCCTTATCCCCTAAACCCAGTCTCTACTTTAGTTACAAATTTACAAAGGGCAATCATTGAAAAATCTTAGTGAGTGAAATTCTGGGAGTCAGGATATGAGCTAAGAATTGACAAAAGACCTATACAAAGAAAATTACAAAACACTACCACAAGAAACCAAAAGAAATTTACAAAAATGGAAGAATACACCATGCTCATGAATAGGAAGACTTAACAATGTGAAAATGTCAATACTACCCAATGCAATCTACAGATATAATGCAATCCCAGTCCAGATTCCAGCACCATTCTTTAAAGAGATGGAAAAAACGATCACAAACTTTATATGAAAGGGAAGGAATCCTTGGATAAGACAAACACTGCTTAAGAAGAAGAGCAAAGTTGGAAACCTCTCACTCTCTGATTTCAAAACTTACTACATGGCTACAGTCGTCAATATAACCTGGTGTTGGTACAATGAAAGATACACAAATAAATGGGACAGAATTGAGAACCCTGAAGTTAATCCATTCACATATATTCAAATGATCTTTGACAAAGGGCCAAAATACATTAATTGGGGAAGAGATAGTCTCTTCAACAAATGGTGCTGGCAAAACTGGAAATCATTTTTCAAAACAATGAAAACAAGACCCATATCTCACATCATATGCAAAAACTAACTGAACATGGATTAAAGACCTAAATGTAAATCCCAGAACCATAAAGATCATCAAAACTTAAGAGGTCTAATACATGGCATACAAAGACTATACAAAAAACACGAACAGTAGAAGACAAAATAGACGAGTGGGACATACTAAGAAATAGAAACTTATTGCATCAAAATATCTCATCAAAAGAGTAAAAAGGGAGCCCACAGACTGGGAAAAAGTTTCTTCAATGATATATCAGACAAGGGAATAATCTCTGAAACTTATAGGAAATGACAACACCTCTACAAGAATAAAAACAAACAACTCAATTTAAAAAAATGGGCATAGAATATGAATAGACACTCACCAAGGAAGGCATTCAGGCAGTCAACAAACATATGAAGAAATGTTCACCATTCTTAGCCATTGTTGTTGTTGTTACGTGCCACTGAGTTGGTTCTGACCCACAGTGACCCTGTATAAGGTTTCTAAGGAGTAGCTGGTGAGCTTGAACCACTGACCCTGCAGTTCAAATGGCTTTGCAGTCTGGTGCATTAACCCACCACACCATTAGCCATTGTTGTTGTTAAGTGCCATCGAGTCGGTTCTGACCCATAGCGACCCTGTAGAGGGTTTCCAAGGAGCAGCTGGTGAGCTTGAACCACCAACTTTGCAGTTCAAATGGCTTTGCAGTCTGGCGCATTAATCCACAGCGCCACACCAGGACTCTATTTAGAGAGATGCAAATCAAAACAACAATGAAATATCATCTCAATTAACATAAACAGCAGAGTTAAAAAAAGCAGATAAAGAATTGCTTGGTGTCTGGTAAGAATATTTGGCCCCCAGAGAAGACACTTTGGTCAGCAGAAGGATGAGACAGAATGTTAAATGGAGTTACAGTCTGTAAATTACTTTGTGACTAAAATGTGTATCAATTTTTTTTTTTTTTTAATTTTTATTGTGTATTGAGTGAAAGTTTACAAGGCAGATCATCAGTTTTACATCCAATAAATCTGCATGTCTTTTAGAGTTTCAGATACCTCCATATACCGTCATTTAGCAGTATTTACCTCTATTACCATTTTTTATGTACACACACAAAACAAAACAAAAAATATATTCATTTAAATGTACAAAGGACACATTTGCAAGCCAGCTTCCTACCTGCAGGCACACTGCCTTTCTCAGTCCATGGGCCTAGAGTCCTCAGCTGCTCTATAATCTCTATGCCATCTCCCCTGTCTCTGCCTCTGCTGTCATCGCTTTCTGGTCAGGATCCCACTTATGATCTTTCCTCTTGATGGTCCTAATGTCCTCTGTTCCTAAAATGATGGATCAGCTGCTCCCCCCTTTTAGTTACCCCTCTTCTACATTTAGGTAGTGACCATCACCATTAGTCCAGATAGCAATTACTCACAATTGAATCATAAAGTCCTATCCCCATCATCCACCATCCCCTTTCACCATACCAATCTAGAAAAGAGGAAACCTAATCAGTGGGGAATAGTTTTGAAACTAAGCATGCTCATGAAAGCTTATAAACCAGCCACTTCATGCCTTTATGGCTCCCCATTTTTGGAGTCTTGGTGTGATGCTGTGAGTTAATGTGCTGGACTGCAAAGTTGGTTTAAACCATAAGGTTGGAGGTTCAATCTCACCAGCTGCTCCTCAGAAACCCTATACAGGGTTGCTATGGTTGGAACCGACTCAATGGCATTTAACAACATTTTTGATAGCCAATGTCTAGGTTTCCTGTTCTTATCAACACAATGTACAAGCTTGATCCTTGATATGAGGAATCCCTCCATTTCAGTTGGAATTTTGAGCAACTACATACATAAGCAAAGGTCCAATTCATCAAATTGTAGCAATTTGCACTTGCTCCTTGTATCAAACTTCTTTATCATCATCTGGTTGAGTTCTGGTCAGCTAGCAATCCAAGCTAGGTCAAATGGACACTATCTGCAAGTTTGGGAGTTCTTACTTGCTTCCCCTCACTTTAGACTAGATGGTTGCTTAATTCTCAAGTCTAGCCCCCAGTGACTAGGTTGGTGTCCATGGGCTCAGGAATTCACATGTCTCCCTAAGCTTCAGACCAGCCAATCCTTCCTCTTCTCTCTCTTATCTCAAGGTCAACAGGTGTCAATGGAATATGGCCAAACTAAGCTCATGTCTTCATTGCTGCATTTCCCCCATGTCCTCTCACAAGTGGAACACGGTGGTCACCAGTAAGCATACAAGCCTGTTCATGTATTCCCTTTGAGCTTCCGTCTTAGAAGGGGGTTTATCCTGATATTTTTCCTGCCTTGAAGGCTCCAAGGCAAACAACTTGCTTGATATTCTAACAGCCAAACACTCTGCTTTTTTTTCTGCTGGTCTTTCTTTCAAGAAATTTATTTTGTTCCTCTAGCCATTCTGGGTTGGTCTGCATGTCTTTTAGAGTGGGAATGTCCCACTTCAGAAGGTTCTGGGTAGGGCCCAGGATTCCACCTAAGGCCCCATACTCCACAATGGCTTAAGAATAAGTCTATTTCCCTGGACAAATTCTAGTTCCCCTTTTAGCTAATCCAGTCAGTCATAGGCTAAAGACAGGCTTGCAAGCACTCTGTAATCATATTTCCCAATATTCCTTTCTATCACTCTTGAATGTCTATTCTACAATATAAGGAAGGAAAAACCAATATTCACAAGGCAGTCAAGCACCTTAACATTATTTCACCTGATTTACTCATTCAAACTATGTCTCAATCCTTCTATTACAGAGCCCTGTTGTTCCAAGGTTGAGTATACATCACTATTTACCTCTGCCCCGTAAAGATTTACAGCCTCGGAAACCCTTCAGGGTCGCTATGGGTCGGAACCGACTAGATGGCACTTATCAACATTTATTGAAATAGAAAAACAATGCAGAAATAAGAATAATGGCCAATGGAAAAAAAATAAAGAGCCCAGAAATAGACCCATGTACATATGGGGGATTTTGTATCAGTAAGCATAAGTATCAGTGAGAAAAAGAGATTCATCAATAAACCCAGGTGGGAAATTTGGTTGTATCTACTGGAAAAATGCAATTATGTTCCCAACTTCCTCAAAAATAAGAAAAATATATACCAGATAAAGAGCTTAATATAAACAGTAAACTTTAGGAAATTTTATAGGTGATGAAAAGAAAGTTGAAAATTGTTCATTTCTTTTATTTGTGGAGTCCTGGTGTGGTGCTATGGGATAAAGCACTTGACTCCACAAAGTCAGTTTGAGCCACAAGGTCAGTGGTTCAAATTCATCAGTTGCTCCTTGGAAACCCTATACAGGGTTGCTATGATTCAGAACTAACTCAACAGCACTTAACAACAACAACAACCCTTCAAAAATGTAGGTACTAGTATATTTGAATTGACTGACTTCAGACCTAAATTTAAAACTCTATTTTGAATTAAATTAAAGTCTTCATTTTTTGCTTTTCTAAGGTGGGGTTAGCCAGAGCAGATCAGGAACAGAGTTGCAGGAAGAAAATTACTCTAGAGAAGTGAAAAAAGGAAGAATATTATTGGAGGGATTAGGATAGTTTCAAGTTATTTTTAATGTGTCAGTAAGGAAGAAATTATGTGTAGATAAGATTCTGTTTTATTTGTCTTTGAGACATCCAAGTTTCATTGTCATACACTGGTTAAAGTAATTAGAGACAGTATGTAATTTGCTTTTGTCTCTTACTAGGAAGGAAGAAGGTTCACCTTGGCATGGGTACTGGAAATCTCCCACACTCACACAGAGGCTCAGTTAATCATCTGTCTGGGTGACCTGAGGTATGTATTATTCCTTAGGTCACTGCCCACAACCCTGGCCTCCTTCTGGAACCAATAAAGGCAGGGCAAAAATTGCTGCAATGATTTATATTCCATCTCTTACAACATAGACTTCCATTCTGTTGGGCCCTGTCAGTCATGAAGTTCTATGTAATGACCCTTGCCATCCTTCTGACACTCTTTCATAAGACTGCAGGTAAATCAGGCATCTGTCAAGGTTGGGGTCCTGAACATGGTATTGAGAGCTTGGTGATATGGTGTCAGGCAGTTTCAGGATGCTATCTCCATCATATCAGCTCCTATCATACCAGGATATCTTAATGGCTTTGTAATGTCAAAATAGATGTAAGAGATTGGTGCTCCTGGGTGGTGGAATGGTGAAAGGAATTAGACAGAGTATTTTAGGATACCACTGTAATGGGGATGAAAGCTTGGGACATGGATAAGGTGCCAGGAATTGAATATGCTTTGGGACTTATGGATCAAAGGGTTTCTTTGGAGATTGGGGAGTGAATTATGGTTTGGACAGGATAGGACATTTGGATTGGGGTTATGGTAGAAAAATAAATAGTGAAGAACTGGGAATAAGGGGTTTTATTATGGGCTGTACTGATGAGTTCAGGTAGGCTGGGCTGGGAATGACGGGAATGATGATTGTGACTGATTGGATCTAGCCGTGAAGTAAGGTAGATACGGAAGCTAAATTACACACAATTTGTAGTTAGTCTGGTTGTTGGGTTGAAGCTGAGTGTTGGGGTTGGATATCTTGATTACTGTTGTGTTTGTTTTGGGACTGAGTACAGAGAATGGAGATAGGTATGGGGCGTGGAGTTAGGTTTTACCAGGTGTTTGGTTAAAGAAGGTGAATGTGAAGTTTGGGTTAGCCTGGGGTGCGGGCTCCTTATACTTTGGTTCATCTCAACAGGGCTGTTGTTATAAAATGGAGATCAGTCATCCCTGGATGAAATGCATCCGCATTCGTTCCCCTTGGTTTGACTCCTATGGACCATAAATTCTCTACCTAGATGTTGTTGTTGTTAAGAACTATCAAGTCAGTTCTGACACACAGCGATCCTGTATAGGGTTTCCAAGGGGCAGCTGGTAGATTTGAACCACCACCTTGCAGGTTAGAAGTCCAGTGCTTATTCTACAGAGCCACACGAGGATACCTAGACATAGGAAGGTAAATGAAATCAGGAAGCTAGAATGTTTCTAGGTCTGTTCCTTTAAATCTTGACATTTCCAGTAGAACTGCCCCGTAGGGTTTCCAAGCCTGTAAATTTTTATGTCAGCTGACGGCTTCATCTTTCTCCCAGGAGTAACTGGTGGGTTTGAACTGCTGACCTTTTTGTTAGCAGCCCAACATTTAACCCACTGTGACACCAGGGCTCCTTTTAGAATAGATCATTTTGTTGTGTGCTGTTGAATTGCTCTGACTCATCGGCTGGTGCTTTGAACTGCGGACCTTGTGGTTAATAGTCCAGTGCTTATCCTAAAGCACCACACTATATTGCTGTTGTTGTTGTTAAGTGCCGTCAAGTCCATTTCAATGCATAGCAACCCTGCGCAGGGTTTCTGAGGAACAGCTGTTGGATTTAAACCACTGACTGACCTCTCATTTAGCAGCCCAGTGCCGATTCTACAGTAACACACCACAGCTCCAGGTTAGGTGAGTGCAGAATTAGGAGCTGGATGGGCGATAAAAGAAATTCTGCAATCCAGGTTAGGGAGTTTGGCTTTTCTGCTGAATGCAGTAGAAGCTCCTGTATCTTACAGGAGTTATTCAAGATGTGTGCCTCTCTCAGCAAGTTCCACCACATAAGGAGGCATGGCTTTCCTGAGTCATGGAAATCAGAAATTGAACCAACTTGGAGACATTTGTGGAAACCTGGCCTCTCTTTGTGTCTCAGTTTTACCATTGGAAGAGTGGAGACAATGAGTTTTCATTGAGGAAACACAGAAAACATTCTAGGCACAAGTGGGGCCGAATATATCATAGTCATTATTATTGTTATTATTGTATATGTCAAGAACTGTAACACTATTTTTAGACAGAGGGCTTATATAAACACATATATGCCATGTGACTGGCTTGTTGATGCGTTCATTGGGGCCTGGTTATGAATGCACACTGATGGGTGTGAATGGTGTACACACGTGTATTTGTTCAGTTGTATGCGTGACTGTGGATCTGTGAACAAACTGAGCTGTTATGTGCCTATGTACATGCCAATGCATGATCCGTAGATACACACTACGTGTCTCTGTGGGTGTGATGCACAGAGGGTTTCATGCATATGACATGCTGATTCTTATGCTTCAAAGTACAGAGACACTAATGCATAGCTGCACTAATATTTGTGTTTCCCGTATTGGAGTAGACACCAGTTCTCTCTAAGGAACTGAACATGGGGAGCAAATAATGCTAAGGCACATGAGACCATGCCCAATATGTGCTCACACAGGTACACTTGCAGTCTTAGACTGTCAGGAAAAGATCTTTTTCTAACAAAAGCAGTAAGAACAACAAAATGTAACATTTAATTGTCTCCTACTAAATGCTAGACACTATCGGCGTTATGGGTTAATGAGCAGGACTGCGAAGTCGGTTTGAACCACAAGGTCGGTGGTTCAAGCTCACTAGTTGCTCCTTGCAAACCCTATACAGGGTTGCTATGAGTCAGGAGCAACTCGATTATATAAGTAATTTACATATGTTAACTCATTTAATAATCACAACAACCTCGAGATGTAGTTTCTTATGATCGCCATTGTACAGATGAGGGCAATAGAGGGACAGAGAGCCAGAGTTCTTGCCCAAAGAGCAATATCTAGTAAATGACAGAACCCAGGTTTGCATCACGATGATTTTGACTCCAACTTCTGTGCTCTTAACATTCTATGTCTTGTTATTACGGTTGCATGGCCATGTCCATCACCAGGAAGCATGAAGCCATCAGTCATAAAACCCACAAAACACACCATTGAAGATATGCAGAGGGCATGTGGTGAGGGCAAAGAAATATGCAGAAAGAAATACAGAAATTCTGAATTTTCGTTTTACTTTTGTGTGACTGGCCAAAACTTCTACTGAAGACTTGCAACCATGATTGCCTGTATATGGGAGAAGGAGGTTGACTGGTCAAAAGTGATAATGACCACACCTGTACCCACCACATCCTGATTCCTGAAGATTCCTAACCTTTCCCTCTTCCGGAAATCCTCCCATCAAATCCCTTTACTATAAAAATGCATTCCAGTTTCCTGTGTGTGTCTTTCATCTATAAAGGTGAATGGGTGATGAAGGGAAGTTAGGTGAGGGCCGTAGAATTTGGAAAACTGCACCAGTCAAGGATGCATATAAAATGCTGAGATATTTCAGGCAATATAGAGGGTAGAAAGAAAGGGAGAAGATGATTCTATATTTCTACCTTGTTTCCTTACCACACAGGGAAAAAGATGTGTGCAGGCATTTCATGAAATTGGAAAATAAGGGTACAAGGTTCTGATCCTGGCTACATGTATCTGATGACTCAGGGTCCTCAATTCCTTTCTGTGACTGCACTATTTTAGAGTACTCTTCTTCCAAATGCAAGTAGCAGGAGACAGGCACAGAACTGACTGTTAAATTGTGCTGGATGTACTCTGGGTTTTGGTGCCATCAATGGCTTTATTTGCCTGAAATACAACAGAGATGATCATCTTCCCAACTTGTCTACTGTTTGCAAAAATTTCAGTACCATTGTCTTTTGATCATATGCTACTTCTCCAAATGGCAGAGCATCAACCATTTCTTTTTGGTACAGTGACTGTGTATTCCTTCCATCTTCCTTTGATGCTTTCTGCATCATTCA
>NW_006408557.1:20412419-20413466 GCF_000296735.1 Chrysochloris asiatica
ATCACGGCCTTTCGGTCACACATGGTTCCCGGGGAGCACACACGGGCAGACTGCGGCGGTCTCCTGGGGGAGGGGTTAGAGCGGCTCAAACCCAGTTAGTGGTGCCGTAGCTAGCGAAGCCGTGGCGCATCTCCCTGTGTGGTGTTCTTGATGTCATCCCACAACTCTGCTGGTCTTTGGTCTTTAGTGCCTAATGCATCAAATCTCTTCTTCAGATGATCTCTAAATCCAGGTGGGATATGTTCAAGGTCATATTTTGGCTCTCCTGGACTTACTTTAATTTTCTTAAGCTTCAGCCTGCAATGAACAATTGATGGTCTACACCTGGCCTAATTTGATTGATGGTATGGTTTACTATGCCAGGAATGACAAATTGTAGAGAAATGGTATCACCTTCATCATCAAAAAGAACATTGCAAGATCTAGCTTGAAGTACAACGCTGTCTATGATAGGATAACATCCATATGCCTACAAGGAAGACCAGTTAACACAACTGGCATTCAAATTTGTGCACCAAACACTAAAGGTTCAAGTTGAAGAATCCTGATGTGGCGCTGTGGGCTAATGCATCAGACTGAAAAGTTGTTTGAACTGCAAGGTCAGTGGTTCAAGCTCACCAGGTGCTCCTTGGAAACCCTATACAGTGTTGCTATGGTTCGGAATCAACTCAACAGCACTTAACCATGACAACTAACTTCTTCAATACAAAATTGATAAAATATGCAATCAAAATATATTGATCATTACCGGTGATTGTAATGCAAAGGTTGGAAGCAAAGAGGAAGGATAAGTTATTGGAAAATATGGCCTTGGTGATAGAAATGATGCTGGAGACCCATAATAGAATTTGTAAGACCATGACTTTTTCACTGCACATGCCGTTTTTAAACAACATAAGATATGACTGACTATACATATGGACCTCACTAGATGGAATACACAGAAATCAAATTGACTACATCTGTAGGAAGAGACGGTAGACAAAAGTGGGAGCTACTGTCCCCTTAAAAAGAGCTCTGTCCCACCCCCTCCACACACAGAGTGGG
>NW_006408557.1:20414056-20422393 GCF_000296735.1 Chrysochloris asiatica
AAAGAGCTATGGCAGCGCAGTGGTTACGAATCAGGCTGCTAATCTCACGGTCAGCAGTTTGAAACTACCAGCTGTCCCGCAACTACCAGCTGTTCCGCGGGAGGAAGATGAGGCTTTCTGCTCCCGTAACTATTTACAGCCTTGGAACCCTGTACAGGGTCGCTATGAGTCAGAACTGACTCCACGGCACATAACAACTGTCCCCTTAAACGCAACATGGAATAACCTCTGTGTGTGTCTGTATTTACGAGTTAGGGCTGCGTTCATTACACATTTTATCCGCAAGAGGGCGCTCCAAACAGCCTTTCACCGCACTTTCTACATTTAGGAGGTTGCTTCTGCATTGGAAATACAAAGGGGAGCTTTTTCTTACTTCAGAGGGATTTTTTCACATCAAAGAAGCGTAGTATCTGAACTCGGGCAGCGTGGTGTTAAAAGTCTGCTATTGAATTACCTAGCTCTGCCATTTGGGACAAGTCAATTAAACTCTGTGATTTAGTTTCCTCTTATGGCAAACAGAAATAACACTAGTTCCTACCCTATGGAGATTTTGTTAGGATAAAATTAGGTGTGGTGCTGTAGGATAAGCACTGGACCACAAGGTTGGTTTGAGTTGAAAGGTTCAAATCCACCAGTTGCTCCTCGGAAACCCTATACAGGGTTGCTATGAGTCAGAACCAACACCATGGCACTCACTGATCAACAACATGTAAAGTGCTTAGAACAAGGCCTTGCCCATAGTAAATTCTTGACAAATATTGAACTTTATTACTATTTTCTTCTTCCATTTGGTTAGGGCTGGAGAGGTTGGCAAACTTTGGATGGGTAAGTGTGATTAGAGACTTGGGATAGGGTATGTATTCCAAGAGTGAGAACGTTTGGTAGAACTTTAGTATAAACCTTGAGCTAAAGAGGTCAAAGGAGACTGAACCACAACTTCATTTATCATTTATAAACATCGTTTGTCCAGTTGTGAGGATTTTTGTTTTCTTTACATCAAGGTACAATCCATACTGAAAGTTGTAGCCTGTTTTCATCAGTATTTTCCTGTCCTCTTCACTTTCAGCAAGCAAGGTCATGTCATTTGTATACCACAGGTATACAATGAATCTTCCTCCAACCCGATGATACATTTTTCTTCATATAACCCAGCTTCTCTGATTATTTGCTTAGCATATAGATTGAATAAGTATAGTGAAAGAACACAACGCTGGTGCACACCTTTCCCAATTTTAAGCCATTCAGTATCCCCTTGTTCTGTTTGGCTCATGCACAGGTTCCTCATGAACACAATGAACTCTTCTGGAATATTCAATCTTTGCAATGCTATCCATAGTTTGTTATGATCCATTTAGTCGAATGCTTTTGCATAATCAATAAAGCACAAGTAAACACCTTTCTGGTGTTTCTCTGCTTTCAGCCAAGATCCACCTGACATCTGTAATCATATTCCTCATTCTATGTTCTCTTCTGCGTCAGTCTTGAATTTCTGGCTTGAACTGCTGCAACCATTTAAAAATTATCTCCAGCAAAGCTACTTGCATGTGATATTAATGATATTATTTGATGATTTCCATATTCTGTTGGCTCACCTTTCTTTGGAATGGGCACAAATATGGATCTCCTCCAATCGGTTGGCCATGTAGCTGTCTTCCAAATTTCTCGGCATAGATGAGTGAGCACCTCCAATACTGCATCAGTTTGTTGGAACAATTCAATGTTTCATTGTTCTCATTAATGCCTTCAGTGCTACTTGAACTTCTTCCTTCAACATCGTAGGTTTTTGAAGTAGTTGAACATCGAACAATTCTTTTTGGTAAGTGGTTCTGTGTTTATTCCATCTTCTTTTGATGTTTCCTGTGCCATTCATTATTTTGCTCATAGAATCCTTCAATACTGCAATCTGAGTCTTGAATTTTTCTTCACTTCTTTCAGTTTGAGAAAAGCTGAGCATGGTTTCATTTTCTTCTTCTTTTTGAATTCCAGGTCTTTGCACATGTCATTCTAATGCTTAACTTGGTCTTCTCAAGCTGCCCTTTGATATTTTGCTCTCAGCTCTTTTATTTCATTATTTCTTCCAGTTGCATTAGTTTCTCTATGTTCAAGAGCAAGTTTCAGAGTCTCTTCTGATATACAGTTTGGTGTTTTCTTGCTTTCCTGTCTTTTTAATGACCCTTTGCTTTTTTCTTGTATGGTGTCCTTGATGTCACCCCACAACTCTTCTGGTCGTTAATCTATTCTGAAAGATCAGATGGGATATATTCAAGGTCATATTTTGGCACTTGTGGACGTATTTTAATCTTCCTCAATTTTAGTCTAAACTTGCATATGAGAATTTGACCTTGTTTTGGCTGTTAATATTGAGAGTCTCCATCATCTCTTCTCACCGATGTAGTCAACTTGATTCTTGTGTATGCTATCTGATGAGGTCCATGTGTATAGTTGCCTTTTGTGTTGTTGAAAAAAAATGTTTGCAATGAATAAGTCATTGGGCTTGCAAAATTCTATCATGTAAGATCTCCAGCATCATTTCTGTCACCAAGGCCATATTTTCCGATTCCTAATCCTTCCTTTGTATGAACTTTTGATGTAGCACTGTAGGATAAGCACTCTACTGCAAGGTCAGCTTGAATCACATGGTCGGCAGTTCAAACTCACCAGCCACTCCTCAGAAATGCTAGACAGGGTTGCTATGAGTTGGCACTTAACAACAACAATCCTCCTCCTTGTTTCCAACTTTCACATTCCAATCACCAGTAATAATCAATGCATCTTGATTATATGTTTGATCAATTTCAGACTGAAGAAGTTGGTAGAATTCTTCATCATCATTGGTTGTAGTTGTTACTGTATACATTTGAGTAATAGTGGTATTAACTGGTCTTCTTGTTGACTGCCGTTGAGTTGGTTCCAACTCATAGTGACCCTGTATAGAGATTTCAAGGCTTTAAATCTTCGCAGAAGGAGAAAGCCTTATCTTTCTCCCACGGAGCAGCTGGTGGGCTCGAACTGTGGACTTTGTAGTTCGCAGTCCAGTACATATTGTATGGAGCCACCGCACTACTGGTCTTCCTTGTGATGGTGATGGTGGTTACGTGCCATGGAGTCAGTTCCGACTTACAATGACCCTGTATAGGGTTTCCAAGGATGTAAATCTTTATAGGAGCAGATTGCCTCATCTTTCTCCTGCGGAAACACTAGTAGTTTCGAACTGCTGACTATGAAATTATCAGTCTGACTCATAACTACTGCACTGATACAGAGCTCCTTTGGTCTTCTGTGTAGGTGTATGGATATTGTCCTATCACAGACAGCATTTACTTCAAGATAGATCTTGACACATTTTTTAAAAATGTTTAATTGTGAATTATGTGATAGTTTACATGTGAGAACATTAGCTTTACATTCATTTTATCGTATATCATTTCATTGCCATGGTTACAATCCCCTCCATGCATCATCAACCAACCAAACGGTATACCCTGCAAACCTGTCCCCACAGCACACAGCCCCTCTCCCTCTCTGTATCTAAAGTCCCCAGACGCTCCATCTCTACATGTCATCATCTCTGCCTCCATTTCTGGCATCACTGTTTCTCTGGGTAGGGTCCCGCATTCCACTCTTCTCCCTTGATGATTCCAGAGACCTCCGCTCCTAGACTGCAAAGTCAACCACTCCCCTTCTTTTGCTACAAAATGTCTACCTTTACATTTCCAACCCTCATAGTCAGTCCCATTAGCAATTATTCACTATCGTACTACAAGAGACCTATCCCCATCTCCTTTCATCAGTCCCGCCCAGACAGATTGGAGATTCTACCTTCCTCTGTGCCCTCTGGATATAGGCTTCCTCTTGAAAGCTTGTAAGCCAGTCACTTCTTGTCTTTGTAGTCCCGCCCCCTCCCCTACCTCCATTTTGGGAAACCAGTGTCCAAGTTGCCCATTCCTGTCTACTTTGTGTATGGAGGGGATGGGAATGATCCTCGCTGTAAAAATTTGCTCCCTCTTTTGAGATACTGCATCCATAGGTGGAGGTCAAGTGCATCAAAGTGTATCAGATTACTCTTTTTTTTCCTCTTCTTTCTTCTTCTAGTTGAGCTCTGATCATCCACTTATTGAAGACAGGTCATGTGGGTATTATCTGCAAGTGTGGGTGTTCTTGTGCATATATCCTCTCTTCTTATCAGCTGGATGCTTCACTCTCCACTCTAGTCCTCTGTGGCTATGTCGCTGACTCTGGGCTGAAGAGTTCCCAGGCCCTGCCACACTGCTGGCCAAACAGGTCTCCAGACGGGTTCACAGGAGTCTTTTGAACGTTGTAGGGCTTAGTTCGCAGCTTCGTTGATGTTTTTCCCTCACTTCACCAATCAGAGCGTGTATTCCCATTAAGTTTTAGTCTTGGAAGGCAGTTTGCTCTGAGGGGACCTGAGCACTTGCCTTGATGTCTCCTGGGCAAACAACTTGCTTGTTCTTGTAGTAATCAGTTGGACTGCCTATATTATTTTGTATTTTTCCTGTCGGTCTTTCTTTCAAGAAGTATCTTCTGTTCTTCTAGTTGCTCCAGGCTGGTCTGCTTGCCCTTTCAAGTGGAAATTTCCCACCTCTGAAGATTCTGGATGGGGTTCCACCTATGGTCTTATGTAATACAGAGGCTCCTCAGGAAGCATCCTTCACTGGGCATGTTGTAGCCCCATTTAGGTATTCTAATCAGTTATAGGCAGAAGATGGACTTACAAGATTTCTATGGTGATATTTCTGGCTATTCCTTTCTCTCCCCTTCAAGTGTCTATTTTATAATGGTATGCAAGGGAAACCAAGATTCAAAAGACAGCCAAGCATCTTAACATTATTTCACCCCTTGTTCCCATTCCAACCATGTGTCAATCCCTGTATCCCAGAGCCCTGCTTTTCCAAGGTTGTGCATACATTATTATTCACCTCTGTCCCACTTAGTCCATGCAAACTTGCCTGATTGTTTTCCTGTCTGCTTTGTTCTTCCATTCCCCTCCCCTTTCCTGTATATTGCCCCCATTCCAAGCACCCAAATTTTCCTGTGTCTATTCCCTACCCTGTGCTCCACCTTCCCCTCCCTTCCTTCACCCCACCCTCTTATCCCGGTAACTATAAAAGACTCGCGCCTCCATTTAGGATGTATTCTTTTTCTTAGTCTTTTATGTAGTGGTCCTATACAGTATTTTTCCTTTTGTGACTGACTAATTTCACTCAACATAATGTCCTCAAGATTCGTCCATGTTATGCGTTGGCTTGCAGCTTCCTTGTTACTCTTCAAGGTAGCATAATATTCCATTATGTGCATGTACCACAGTTTGTTTATCCATTCTTCAGTTGATAGGCACTTAGGCTGTCTCCATCTTTTTGCTATTGTAAATAGTGCTGCTATGAACATTGATGTGCATATATCTACTCATGTTATGGCTCGTATTTCTTGTGGCTAAATACCAAGTAGAAGAATTGCTGCATCATAAGGTATTTCTATTTCCAACCTTCTGAGAAAGCGCCATATTGGTTTCCAGAGTGGTCGGACTATTTTGCAATCCCACCAGCAATGCAGGAGTGTCCCAGTCTCTCCACATCCCCACCAGCATTTATTGTTGTCTACTTTTTTGATCTTTGCTGTTATTGCTGGTGTGAGATGATATCTCATTGTTGTTTTGATTTGCATCTCTCTAGTGGCTAGTGATCGTGAACATTTCTTCATATGTTTGTTTCCTGCCTGGATCTCCTCCTTGGTAAAGTGTCTGTTCATGTCCTGTGCCCATCTTTTAATTGGGTTACTTGTCTTTTTCTTGTAGAGGTGTTGTAGTTTCCTATATATTTTAGAAATGAGTCCCTTGTCTGATGTGTCCTTGCAAAAGATTTCCCCCGATTCTGTGGGTTTCCTTTTCACTCTTCTGGTGAAGTCATTTGATGCACATAAGTTTTTAATTTTTAGTATATCAGAATCATCTATTTTGTTTACTTTTATTTGTGTAGTTTTCAAAATGTTTGGTAGTCTGTGTATTCCCTGAATTAGTGCCCTCACATTTGTCCTTATTTTGTCATTGATGGCCTTCGTAGTTTTGGGATTCACATTTAGGTCTTTAATCCGTACTTAGTTGGTTTTTATATAAGGTGTGAGGTAAAGGTCTTGTTTCAATCTTTTGCATATCGTTTTCCAGTTCTGCCAGCACCATCTGTTGAAGAGACTATGCCCTCCCCATGCAATATATATAGGTACTTTGTCAAAAATCAGTTGGCTGTATGTGAATGGGTTAATTTCTGGATTCCCGATTCTGTTCCATTGATCAATGTATCTTTCATTGTACTAGTACCAAGCTATTTTGACCACTGTAACTGTGTAATAAAGTTTGAAGTCTGGGAGTGAGAGCTATCCAACCTTATTCTTCTTCTTAAGCAGTACTTTGCTTATCCTATGTCTCTTTCCTTTCCACTTAAAGTTTGTAATTGTATTTTCCATCTCTTTGAAGAATGTCTTTAGAATCTGGATTGGAATTGCATTATATGTGTAAATTACTTTGGGTAGTATTGACATTTTCAAAATGTTGTCTTCCTATCCAGGAGCATCATACTTTCTTACATTTTTGTACGTCTCTTTTGGTTTCTGGAAGTAGTGTTTTGTAGTTTTCTTTGTATAGGCCCTTTGTTTCTCTGGTTACATTTATTCCTAGATATTTCATCCATTGGGTGGCTATTTTAAAAGGTATTGCTTTCCTAATGTCTTTTTCAGCGCTGTCGTTTTTGGTATAGAGGAATCCTACTGATTTTTCTATGTCGGTTGTATATCCTGACAATTTGCTGAATCTTCCAATGAAGTCTAGTAGCATTTTTACTGAGTCTTTGGGGTTTTCCAAATATAGGATCATATTGTCTGAAAATAGAAAGAGTTTTACTTCCTCTTTGCCAATTTGGATGCCTTTAATTTCCCTGTCTTGATGTATAGCTCTTGCTAAGACTTCCAGCACAATATTGAATAGGAGTGGTGACAAAGGGCATACTTCTCTGGTTCCTGTTCTCAGAGGAGGTTTTCAGTTTCTCTCCATTGAGATTAATGTAGGCTGTTGGTTTTGTATATATGCTCTTAAATTATGTTGAGGAATTTACCTTCAATTCCTACTTTGTTGAGTGTTTTTTCAGCAATGGATGTTAGATTTTGTCAAATGCCTTTTTGGCATCAATCGATATGAGTATGTGGCTCTTTTCTTTTTTCATATTTATATGGTGGATAATGTTGATCATTTTTCTAATATTGAACCATCCTTGCATCCCTGATATGATTCCCACATGATCATGATGTATTTATTATCTTTTTGATGTGCTGCTGGATTCTGTTGGCTAGGATTTTGTTGAGAATTTTCACATCTATGTTCATGAGGGATATTGGTCTATATTTTTTTTTCTTAGTGACGTCCTTCCCTGGTTTTGGTATGAAGGTTATGCTTGCTTCATAAAATGTATTAGGAAATTTTCCATCCTCCGCTATATTCTGGAATAATTTGCATAGATTTGGTGACAGCTCTTCCCTGAATGTTCAGTAGAACTCACCAATGAAGCCATCTGGGCCTGGACTACTTTTGGTTGGGAGTTTTTTGATGACCTGAGAAATTTCTTCTTTTGTTATAGGTCTGTTCAGGTTTTCTACTTCATTCTGTTTAAACTTAGGTAGGTCATGTTTTTCTAAAAATGTATCCATCTCTTCTAAGTTTTCAAATTTGTTGGAGGACAACTTTTCATAGTATTCTGTTATTATCCTTTTGATTTCCTTTTGTTCTGTTTTGACATTGCCCATGTGGTTTCTAATGCATCTTTGCATCTTCTCCCTCTTTTCCTTTGTAATGTTTGCCAATGGTCTGTCAATTTTGTTAATCCTTTCAAAGAAGCAGCTTATTGTCTTGTTGATTCTTCAATAGTTTTTCTGTTTTCTATCTCATTTATTTCTGCTTTAATCTTTATTTCTTTTCATTTGGTGGCTGTAGATTCCCTCTGTTGATCTGTTTCTAATTGTTGCTGTTGTTAGGTGCTATCGAGTCAGTACCGACCCATAGTGACCTTATGCACAGCAGAACGAATTACTGCCAGATCCTGGGCCAATCTCACTACTGTTTCCATGCTTGAGTCCGTCGATGCTGCCACTTGGCCAATCCATCTCATTGGGGTCTTTCTCTTTTTCTCTGACCCTCTGCCTTACCAAACATGTTATCCTTTTCCAGTGACTGGTTCCTCCTGACAATATGGCCAAAGAATGAAAAACGAAGTTTGGCCATCTTGGCCTCTAAGGAGCACTCTGGCTGCACTTCTTGCAACACAGATCTATTTGTTC
>NW_006408557.1:20423918-20429995 GCF_000296735.1 Chrysochloris asiatica
CCATTTGCTTTAGCATCTCTATGCTGGAGAGCAAGTTTCAGAGTCTCTTCTGATATCCATTTTGACCTTTTCCTTCTTTCTTGTCTTCTTAATGACTTTTTGCTCTCTTCACATATGATTTTCTTAATGTCATCCCACAACTCTTCTGGTCTTCAGTCTTTACTGAAGAATCTCTACTTTACTCCATTTGGTCAACTCTACTTTGAGGACGCAGCTCTTCCCCAATCTCATTTTGAGTGCCTTCCAACCTGAGGGGCTCATTTTCTGGCACTATATCTTACTGTGTTTCTCTGCTATTCATAAGATTTTCAGTGACAAATATTTGGAAGCGGTTCGTACCTCCTTCTTCCTAGTATGTCTTTGTCTGGAAGCTCATCTGAAACCTGTCCACCAGGGGTGATGCTGCTGGTATTTAAAATACTGGTGGCATAGCTTTCAGAATCACAGCAACTCACAAGCCACCACAGTACAACAAACTGACAGACAAATGGTGGATTTCCTTCTTAGTCAATATTAATAAGGAAATTTCAAGATTCAGTTTTGTCTATGGATTCTGAAACATTTGTTATTAGGTTGCATATAACTATACTACAGGGACTCATATAGAAGGGTGAAAGTAAGGGATACATGTCTACCTGTTCATATCCTAAGCACAGAGACACCTTAATGCAATCTAGAAAAGATATTAGAAAGTGTCTCCATCTTTTTTCTAAATGTGAAAATGAAGTTGTTAAGGAGCTGAAAGCTTGCTTCACTAGGAGAAAAAGGAAGAATGAGATTCCTGGCCAAAGCTGTCAATACTAGAGAACACCCAGTCCTCAGAGTCCAAGTAGCTTATCCCCAAACACTACGTAATCTTACTTATCTGCCTGGAGGGCAGGTGCATGTCTAGAGAAGGTTAGCATATGAAGGTGATGTTAATAATACTACCAAGACTCATGTACAAAATTCTTCTCAGAATCCTGTGGTATCTTTTTTATAGTCGCTTCTGTTATCATTGCTCTTCTTTCTGTATTATCCCCCTTAATCTGGACAGATCATTTTTCTTTATTGGGATGAAACAGTCTTGCTTCATGCTCTGTAACTGTATGGTTTTGAGCATATTACTTTTGGGCATACCATTTCCCTTTTCAAGGACTTAATAAACTTGTTTGTAAAATTACTTGAGACTCGGCTGTGTCACTGACTCAAGCATCTGACTTGGATCATATTAGTCACATCTCTGCCCTTATCTGGGCCTTATTTTCCTCATCTAGAAATTGGAGGCTGGAGCCCTTGAGTGGTGCAGACTGTAAATCTGTTCAGCAGCTAATCAAAAAGTTTGAGGTTCTAGTCCACCTAGAAGCTTCTCAGAAGAAAGGCCTGGCTATCTACTTTTAAAAAAATCAGCCATTGAAAAGCCTATGAAACACACTTCTACTCTGGCGCAAGTAGGTAGCCATGAGTCAGAATCTACTTGATGGCAACTAGTGAGTTGTTGGTTGGTTAAAGTAGAGATTAGGCTTGGGTCATAGAGGATAAAGAAACCAACTCTCCTGGGAAGGATTTGATACTCAGGTTCCATGAGAAAGTGTTCTGTGATTAAATAGAAATGCTGCCTTGAGCAAAGAGCTGGGTAGAGGCATCATGTGTGCTGTATAGTTCATATCTCTCTCTCTCTCCATATATATATATATATTTAACACATTTAACATTGTTGTTAAATGTGGTCAAGGTGATTTCAACTCATAATGACCCAATGCACAACAGAACAAAACACTGCCCTGTCCTGAACCATTCTTACAATTGTGATGTTTGATCCCATTGTTATGTCGATGCATCCTTGAGGGTCTTCCTCTTTTTTTGCTGACCATCTACAAGTATGATGTTCTTTTTCACGGACTGACACTCATACATGTCCAAAGTTTTACCAGTCTCATTTCTAAGGAGCATTCTGGCTGTACTTTTTCCAGAGGAGATTTGTTTCTTTTCTTTTGGCAGCCCACGGTATATTTAATATTCTTTACCAAAACCTTATACAAATGTACCAATTCTTCTCCATATTCCCTATTCATTGTCCAGCTTTCTCATGCATATGAGGTGATTGAAAATACCATGGCTTGAGTCAGGCTTACGTTAGTTCTCAAAGTGACATCTTTGCTCTTTAAAGCGATCTTTCGCAGCAGATTTGCTCTTTAAAGTGATCTTTAAATCGTCCTTTGATATTTTTGCAATACGTCCTTTGATATTTTTGGCTGCTCCTTCCATGGGCATTGATTGTGGATCCAAGTAAAATGAAATCCTTGACAACTTCAATCTTTTCTCCACTTAAATGATGCTGTCTATTGGTCCATTTCTGATGATTTTTGTTTTCTTCGCTTTGAGTTGTAATCCATACTGAAGGTAATATTCATTGATCTTTATTAGTAAGTGTTTCAAGTTCTCTTCACTTTCAACAAACAAGATTGTGTCATCTGCATATCACACAGTATTAATGAATGTTCCTCCAATGCTGATACTATAAATTTTTTCATATAGTTAAGCTTCTCAGTTTTCTTGCTCAGCATGCAGATTGAATGACTATAGTGAAAAAATATAACCCTGATACACACCTTTCCTTAACTTAAACCATTCAGTATCCCCTTGTTCTGTTCAAATGACTGTCTCTTGCTCTATGTACAAGTACTGCCTGAGCATAATTAATGGCCTGAAATTCCCACTCTTTGCAATGTTATCCATAGTTAGTTATGATCCACACAGTTGCATGACTTTGCACAGTCAATAAAACAAAAGTAAATATCTTTATGCTCTTCTCTTCTTTCAGCCAAGATCCATGTGATGTCAGGAATGATGTCCCTCACCCCACATTGTCTTCTGAATTTGACTTGAATTTCTAACAGCTAACCACAACCATTGTTGAATTATCTTCAGCCAAATTTTATTTGTGTGTGATATTAATGATACTGTTTAAATATTGCTGCATTCTGTTGTGTTACTTTTCTTTAGAATTGGCACAAATATGGATCTTCCAGTAAATTGGCCAGGTAGCTATCTTCAAATTTCTTGTCATAGTGCTTCCAGTGCTGTTGCAGCAGTTTGTGAAACATTTCAATTGCTCTTCTATCAATTCCCGGAGTCTTGATTTCTGCTAATGGCTCCAGTGCAGCTTAGATTTCTTCTTTCCATACCAGTTGTTCTTGATCATATGCTACCTCTTGAAATGGGAGAACATTGACTGGTTCTTTTAGGCACAGTGACTTTGTGTATTCCTTCCATCTTTCTTTAATGCTTCCTGTATTGCTCAGTATTCTGCTCATAGAATCTTTCAACTGCACTCAAGCCTTGCATTTTTTCTTTAATTCTTTCAGTTTGAGAAATGCTCAGCATGTTCTTCCCTTTAGGCTTTCTAAATTCAGGTCTTTGCACATTTCATTATACATAATACTCTATTTTGTCTTCTTGAGCTGCCCTTTGAAACTTTCTGCTCAGCTCTTTTACTTCTCATTTCTTCCAATCACTTTAACTATATGACCACAATTGCTGTCACTTCTTGGGTAATGTAGGGAGAGAAAGAGCCCTGTAAAGGTAAAGAGGGGACCAAAAAACAAAACAGCAACAGCAAAAAACAAACAAACAAACAAAAAACCACATAGTCTATCACTGCAGAAAAGAAAGAAGTTGCAAAAAAAATTCTGTAGTAAAATATGAGTATGACTTTAAGGTCCCTCTCTCAGCTTCTTGCCTTCAAGGTTGCCTGAGAAATTTCAAGACGCCACTGTTGGTCTTTATGACGTAACTCAAGATTTAATTTTTGGCCTGTTTCCTATTTTAATATGTCTCTCTCCCACTCCACAACCCCCATTCAGGCCTTTTTCCTAGTGATTAACAGTTCAGGGCTGGCTGTGGCCATTTTGTGTTGCTGTTTGGTTTTAAGGGGATCTTTTCCCTTTAAATTTTGAGCAGATCTGTGCACATGCATAGTAGAACCCTCCAGGGGTGGGGGGCATCCACTCACTCAGGCACCCTCTCTAGTCACCAGAATGGAGGTGTACAGACAGTGAGAGACCAATAAGCAGAGAAAAGAAAAAAAAGAGAGAGAGAGAGAATGTCCACACCACACCTTTATCTCTGAGGATGTGTCAAGCATCAGCCATGGCTCTGATCCTTCCCCCACTCTGTCTTGCTCAAGATGGCCTCTCTGGAAGCCGCTGAGACCAACCGATCAGAAAAACCACCAGTTTTCTAGCTTCCACTACAAATTCCTCTGGCTGTAAGCCTTCAAACTTTCTAAATATTCCTTTATACGTAGCTCAGAGTTCTGGGACCATCCCCTGAACCTGCTTAATCCAGTATTCTGTATTATTGTTGACAGAGATCCTCACTGCACTTCTCCCCATCTGTCATCAAGCCCTACCCCCTCTTCCAATCACTTTAGCTACTCTACATTAAAGATATCCAAGTAAATTATAAAATTTACTTGGGCAGCCACTTTGTTTTTTTTCTTACTTCCCTATCTTTTTAATAACTTTTTGCTTTCTTCATGTATGATATTATTGTTGCCATCTCACATTTTGTCTGGTCTTTGTTCATTAGTGTTCAAAGCATTGAACGGTTCTTAGCAGGTCTCTAAATTCAGTTGGAATGCATTCAAAGTTGAATTTTGGCTCTTTAGCTTCAATTTCAAATTGCATCAGAGCAACTGGTGGTCCGTCTGTTCCATAGTCAGCCCCTGGTCTTGTTTTGACTGATGGTGTTCATCTTTTCCACTGTCTCTTTCTACAGATGTAGTTGATTTGATTTCACTGGTGAGGTCTACATGTGCAGCCATTGTCTATGTTGTTGAGGAAAAGTATTTGCAATGTAGAAGTCGTTGGCCTTGAAAAATGCTTAAATGTTATCTCCAGCTTTGCTTTTATCACCAAGGCCATATTTTCCAACTTGTGCATTTCAATCACCAGTCATTATCAATGCATTTGGTTGTATGTTTGGTAGATTTATGATGGCAGAAGTTGGTAGAATTCTTCAGTTTCTAAATCTTTGGCTTTAGTGATTGGTGGGTAAATTTGAATAATACTTGTATTACTTGGCCTTCCTTCTAGGTGCACTGATATTATCCTATCACAGTCAGTATTGTATTTCAAGATGGATCTTGAAATGTTCTTTTTGACACTGAATGTAATGTCATTCCTCTTCAGTTTGCCATTCCTGGCATAGTAAGCCATGTGATTGTCTGTTTCAAAACAGCCAATACCTGTTCATCCCAGTTCACTAATACCTACAATATTGATCTTTATGTGTTCCATTTCATTTTGACAACTTCTAATTTTCCCACATTCATATTTTGTACATTTCACATTCCAATTATTAATGGAGGTTTGCAGCTGTTTTGTCTCACTTTGAGTCATGCCCCATTAGCAAATGAAGGTCCCCAAAGCTTTGTCCATCCATCTTATTGAGATTAACTCTAAGATGCAGCTCTTACCCAGTCATATTTTGAGTGCCTTCCAAATTGAGGGACTCATCTTCTGGCACTATATCAGACAATGTTCTACTGCTATTCATTAAGTTTTCAATGGCAGATTCTTCAGAAGTGGGACACTTATTTCTTCTTTAAAGACTATCTTAGTCTGGAAGATCCACTCAAACTTGTCCACTATATCATTATTCAATGTAAAATACATATGGCATATTTTTCAGCAACACATAAGTCAAAATGACAGATGAGGGGGTGTATATATATACAAATGTATTGTTGTTATTAAGTGCTGTTGAGTCAGTTCTGACTCATAGTGACCCTGTCTAGGGTTTCTGAGGAACAGCTGGTGGGTTTGAACTGCTGACATTGCATTTTCAAACCTTGTGATCCAATGCATTAACCTGCAATGCCACACCAGGACTACATATATATATGGGGGTTTCAAAAAGTTCATAGAAAATTTTATTATTTTTAATATCACTTTTCTATGAATTTTTGAAACTTCCATATATACATGTGTGTGTTGTTGTTGTTAAGTGCCATTAAGTAAGTTCTGATCCATAGCAACCCTGTGTAGAGTTTTCAGGGAGTAGCTGGTGGAATTGAACCACCAATCTTGCAG
>NW_006408557.1:20430563-20442823 GCF_000296735.1 Chrysochloris asiatica
ACCACAACTCAAAGGCATCAATTCTTCTATGATCTTCCTTATACACTGTCCAGCTTTCGCATCCATATGAGGTTATTGAAAATACCATGGCTTGGGTCAGGCCTTAGTCCTCAAGCTGACATATATATATTATTTATATATATGCAATATTATTGAAGGAGCTCTGGTGGTTTAGTAGGTTACATGTTGGGTTGCTAACTGCAAGGTCAGTGGTTGGTTTGAATCCACCAGACACTCAATGGAAAAACGATGAAGCTTTTTGCTCTTGTAAAGATTTATAGCCTCCCGAGATCCAGAGGGTTTGGAGAAAGGTAGAATCTCCACTGAGTAGCATCCAATCTGTCTGGGCGCGGGGCTGATGAAAAGAAATGCGGATAGGTCTCTTGTGATGCCATAGTGAATAATTGTTATCAGGACTGCTTGTGAGGGTTGGAAATGAAAAGGTAGATATTTTGTAGCAAGGAGGGGAGTAATTAACTTTGCAGTCCGGGAGCGGAGGTCCCTGGGCCCATCAAGGGAGAAGAGCGGAGAGCAGGACCCTACCCAGAGAAACAGTGATGCCAGAGATGGAGGCAGAGACGATGATGTGGAGAAATGGAGCAGCTGGGGACTTTAGACACAGAGAGGGAGAGGGGCTGTGTGCTGACTACCTGGGGGCAGGCTTGCAGGGTATACCCTTTGGTTGGTTGATGATGCATGGAGGGGATTGTAATCATGGCAATGAAGCGATATACTATAGGATGAATGTAAAACTAATGTTCTCCCATGTAAACTAGCACATAATTCACAATAAAACATTTAAAATAATAATAATAAAAAGATTTATAGCCTTACTATGAGTTGGAACCAACTGGGTGGCCAACAACAACAAAAGTAAAAGGAGGAATCTCTGGGTGACATGCACAGTTAAACACTCAACTGCTAATCAAAAGGTTGGTGGTTCCACCCAAAGGTGTCTTGGAAGAAAGACCTGGCAGTCTGCTCCCAAATCGAGCTGTTCATTGATTGGAAGACTTAATATTGTTAAAGTGTCAATCTGCCCAAAGCAATCTATAGGGTCTATGTAATCCTGATAAAAATTCCAACAGTCTCCAACAGTCCTCAACTTTATGGGGTCCTAATGTAGCACTATAAGGAGCTCTGGTAGCGCAGTGGTTATGAATTGGGCTGCGAACCTTAAGGCCAGCAGTTCGAAACTACCAGAGGCTATGCGGGAGAAAGATGAGGCGTTCTGCTCCTGTAAAGATTTACAGCCTCAGAAACCCTATACAGGGTCGCTCTGGGTCGGAACCTACTAGACGGCACTTAACAACAACAACAATGTGGCACTATGGGTTGGAATCAGCTTGACGCCACTTAACAACAACAACAACAATATGGCACTGTAAGAAACACTGGATTGCAAGATTGGTTTGAACCACAAGGTCGGCAGTTCAAATCCACCTAGGAAAGCCTATAAAGGGTCACTATGAGTCAGAACTTACTCAACAGCACTTAACAACAACAGTCATTATTATATGTAAACAATACACAATAAAAACTTTTTTAGTAATGTTTAATATGTTTCTCTGATTTTATTTGAGTGCACAGAGTAGGAGCTATGGATAATACAGGCTAGTAAGATGAGTTATAAGATTTAAAATTTTCAGTACACACACACACACAAAATTCTAATAAAGAAAGGTGCAGTGATAGTAAAAAAAAAAAAAAAAAGCTTTAACCAAAATGGCCCTAAAATTTATTTTATGAGGATGAGTCAAAAATTATCTACACTCCAGTTATGTTAAAACTTCTGTTGGCTGCACTGTCTTATCAGTGCTTTCTGTTCAAGGTCACTGCTGTGCAGGTGTGAAAGTGGACATCTGCAAACAAAATTTGGACCAATACTCAAAGGAAAATAAAAGTTTCTTTTAAAAAATTGTTGCTTAAAAAAGAGAGGAGTAGTTAATCTTACAGTCCAGAAACACAGGATCTTAGGACCATCAAGGGAGATGAGTACAAGTGGAATGTGGGACCCTATCAAAAGAAACAGTGACAACAGAGATGGAGGCAGAGATGAGGACATGGAGAGAGAGAGAGCAGCTGAGGACTCTAGATTCATGGAAAAAGAGAGGCTGTGTGCTGGCAGCCAGGAGGCAGGCTTGCAGAATGTGCCCTTTGATTGTTTAAATGATTATATATTCCTGAGTGTTTTTGTGTACATCTCAAAACAAAAACCAAAACCAGAGAGACTAGAAGAAAATACTGTTGACTGATGATGCATGGAGGAGATTGTAATAATTTCAGTGAAACGATGAGTGTAAAACCAATGTTAACCCATGTAAACTACCACTCAAATCACAATAAAAACTTTTCAAAAGAAATTGTTACTGGTGACAGAACATAGATTCATCATTAGGAGCCTGAGAGTAAACAATAGAATATGGAATAGAAACATCCTTAATCACCAGCCAAGAAAAGGTTCAAAAGTCAACCATCAGCTAGAAAATTAATGCTTACAGTTTTCTGGGATTCTCAAGGACAAGAATTGGAACACTATCAGGAAAAGGTTCAATAATCAATAGTGCTCATTACAGTTAGATGCTCACTAAAGGTTGAAGCCTAAACTTTGGATTAAACATAGAGTACTGCTATCCAAAGGCATTGTGATCTTGCATGACAATGCACATTCTCACACCTCTGCCCACACTACTGACACTGCAAAATCTTCATTTTGAGGTGTTAAAACATCCTCCTTATACTCCTGTTCTTGCTCTATGGGACTTTCGCCTGCTTAGTACCCTGAAAGCAATTCTTCAAGGACCAAGATTCACTTCTGATGAAGTGAAGACAGCAGTGCATTCATGGTTCGCAGCTCAGCCTAAAACATTTTAAAATAAGGGACTACAAAAGTTTGTTAACAGGACAAAGTATATTGAAAAGCAAGAGATTATTTTGAAAAATGATGTATTTGTCTTTTCTAAAAGTTAATTAAAATAAACTCTATAGCCAGAGTATAGATAATGTTTGACTCACCCTTATACAACAGAATCTTTTTTTTTGGGGGGGGGGGGTAGGGAGGGGAGTCTGGAGCCTATATTTACATTAAAAATTTCAAGTACTATCATTCAAATCCATTTGTGTGTGGTAAGAGTGTACACTAAGATTTTTTTCCCTCAGTAATATTTAACAAACACTACTTAGACCTTCTTTCTCTCTCATCTTGTCAGACAGGGTGGAGAATGTACATAAATGGGGATATCCAGCACTGTCTTGCCTGAGCTAGTCCACGGAAGGTACTGTGGCCCTTGTTATTGATGACTTCTCTCATTAGAATGGTTGATACCTAATGCTAGCTCAATTAGGTCATGCTTGGCTAGTCTTGGGTACCTACATGCTACCATGCATTTTCTTGACACCTTGATTCTATTATAACAGTTATATTGTGCCACCTGTTTTATGACCTCTGACTTTAACATCATTCAACTGCAAAGTCACTTCTCTCATCTCCATGGAAATGTCTTAATAAAGTTCCTAGGTTTTCCTTTTCTACCTTCTACTTCTTCAGTTCACACAAATGGGAAACTTTAAGATTTCTTGCACTTTAGAGAAAATTCAGCAACACTATACATTTGTGAGGAGATATTCGGTACATTCTCCTGCTAAGATTCACCATTCTGCTAATTTTCAGTCTTTAGTATGCAGTGTGACTTACACACATCTGAGGACTACAGCTCAGCAGACATATCCAGGGGATGAAGTTCTGAGCACCACTGCTGGGCAGTTCACAAATTGCTCTTGTTTCTGTTACTTTGGTGAAGGAGGGGGGAAGGGGCGTTGTCATAATTTTACACAGTGTCTCACTCTCTTTGTTTGCTTTTAAAATGTCTCTCCCTATATTTTGCTTTGGGAGAGTCGATGGGAAAGTGGACTGAGGTAAGGGAGAGCACCAATAAGACCTTCTGTCCTATTTTTTACTTTCCATTCTAAATCTCTTCTGTCTCATAATCAATGGCGTAATGGGAGCTTAGCTAAAGTGACTTCTTTGTTTCACAGGAATTAGTATTAGGGTGATCACTCAGAAGGAAAGAAGAATACGGATGTCATAAGCTATTGGCCTGCCACATTCTGCTTTCATTGGATGTGTACGAGGTGCTACGTAAGCACAGAGAAGCAATTGATCTTTCTAGGCTTATCAGAAGGGACTGGTCCCTGGAGATGTTTCATAAAGTAAAGTGTCAGTGAAAAAGAAGAAGCCCCTCAATGAGATAGATTATCACAGTGTCTACAACAATGGATTCAAACATAGGAATAATTGTGAAAATGGCATAGGTCTGGCCAGTGTTTTGTTCTTTTGTACACAGGTTCGCTATGAGTTGGAATCAACTGGCTAGCACCTAACAACAACAGGATTAAGGAAGAGAAGACTTCCTTTTTAAGAGTTGCTTGTGTCCAACAATCCATCCTTTTCCTTCTACAGGTTTAGAATTCATCTTTTAAGGCCTCAGTTCCCTCCAGTAGTTTCTGCAAGAGGTCATTGTTGTGTTGTGCACAGTCAGTGCTACAAGTTAATGATCTGGTGTTCTAGGTGGCATAGCATTCTCCCTCTCTTTGGTTCATCAGCCAGGACAGGCCAATAAAGGTGATCACTTGGAGTCCTGCTGTACAAAATATTCTGGACTTGTCAGGACACAGAGTCTCTGCCCTCCCAGGAGTCATGAATCCCCTGATGCTAGCCTTCACTATCTGTGGGTCTCTAGCTCTGATGGCCAAAGGTAATGGGATTCTGTAAATTAAGGATGATGGAATTGGAATCAATTAGTTTGCCCTTGGGCTCTCTAGATAGATGGAGGGGAAAGAGTACCCACAGGAACAACTTTGAACCAATAACCAGAGCCAGGTAACCCCATGTGTGTCAGAGTAAATGTGTACTCCATAGGATTTTCAATGGCTGGCATTTTTCAGATGTAGATTGCTAGACCTTTCTTCCAAAGCACCTGTGGGTGGATTCAAAACTCCAAACTTTTGGTTAGTAACCAAGAATGTTAACCGTGCACCGCCTAGGGACTCCTTGAGCCAATAAAGAGAGGCAAAAATAGTCACATTTGGGTAATTTCATACCCCAACTTTCTGAGACTCTGTTAGGGAAGGAGAGGGAATAGCCAGCCCATGGGGCAAGCAAGGCTCTTGAAATCATTTGGTCTGGCAACCACAGCTCTAGCCATCCAAATGGTTCATTTTTAAGCTGATAATTTTATATGACCCATGAATTATGTTATAAATATTCAAATGGCCATTGGCAGAAAAAAGATCCACCACCCCTATGGTAGGGGGACCTAGTAAGCTGTGACATCCTCTGAAGCAAAAGTGTATTCAATGCCTTGAGTAGCCCTTTCTCTTTATAGATAGACAGCTAGATGTTGTTGTTGTTATGAGCCATGGAGTCGGTTCCGACTCATAGTGACCCTGTACAGGGTTTCTGAGGCTGTAAACCTTTACAGGAGCAGAAAGCCTCATCTGTCTCCAGCGGAACAGCTGGTAGTTTCGAACTGCTGACCTTGCGGTTTGCAGCCGGATTCATAACCACTATGCTACCAGAGGTCCTTAGATAGATAGATAGATAGATAGATAGATAGATAGATAGATTGATTGATTGATTGATAGAGATAAAGAGAGCACTAATCCAGATGTTAGCCAGCAATTCCGCCCAGCTCTGCCTCATTTCATTTCTATTTTAACTAACACCACCTGTGTGGCGTTGTGGTTTAATGCGCCAGACTGTAAAGCCTTTTGAACTGCAAGGTCGGCAGTTCAAGTTCACCAGCTGCTTCTCGGAAACCCTATCAGGGTTGCTATGGGTCAGAACTGATTCAGACGCACTTAACAACAACAACAACAACACCTGTTTTATCGTTGTGTCCTATTAGTTCAGTTCTTGCTATCAGCTGGATTTCTTCTTGATCCTAAAGTCCCTTCAGTGAGAAAGTCTTATTCTCATGTGCTAGGTATAGTGAACCAGTCCACTGACACTGTAAATTCAATAGTGCTCTCATGTGGAAGAGAGAACATAACAAGTTTGGGGCTCAGGTGAGAAGTGAAGTGAAGGCAGAGAAGAAAGACCAGTGATCATTGAGAAGTTTCCAATTTTAGATAAACATGAATAAGACCATTACCTCTTTTAAATGCCACTTCTGAAAATTTTTTTTATTGAAAAATAATAATTGCAACTGATTAAGAAAATTAAGCACTTGATAAGTTTATAATGGTTTAAGGAAAAGTAAAGTACTCTCCTACCTAAATATGGAGTCCTGGTGTGGTGTGTGGGTTAATGCACTGGACTGCAAAGTCAGTTTGAATTGCAAGGTCGGTGGTTCAAGCTCACTAGCCACGTCTCAGAAATCCTATGTAGGTTCACTATTAGCCAGAACCGACTTGGCACTTAACAGTAACAACTAATGCTGGACAACCAATCTTTTATTATTTAATCTGTCTGTAGTTTATTTTTGTGTGTTTGAAGGTGAGATTGGCATTTGATATGTTTGTAAAGCAACTTGGAAGCCCTCTCTGACCTCATATTGTCCCCCCACAACTTCTCAATTTCTGTGTTCTTTTTACAGCTAACACTTCTTAAGAGTCTTTTCTTTAGGTGCTACTTCCTCTTTTATCATCCACACTTCAACAAACTTAATTTAGGTCCTTCTCTTTCTACCTTTCTGAAACTGCTCTTCTAAAAGTTGCCAGTAACATTCCTATTGTTAAATACAAAGGACACTTTTCTGCCCTTTTCTTACTCAGCCTGTCAGCATTATTTGACTAAAAATGGCCACAACTCCCTTTAAGAAACATTCTCTCTTAGTTAATCCAGTCATGTCTGAGACAACTTTCCTTTATCTTTTTTGTCACTCAACCTTTCTCATACATACCAAACTGACCTGCAACCTGCAGTATCCAGAATGCTTTCTGGCTTCCCTGTCTCACTTCCCCACTTGTGTTTTGTGGGGATTGCCTTTGAGCTAAACTAATGCCTCTCCGCTAAATTCTTGTTCAAGGTCTGCTTTTTCCTCCTAAACTTTGAGATGATAAAACAGGAAGTCCCTCAATGAGATGGATTGGCTCAGTGCTATGGATCCACTCAAGAATAGCAATGATTATGAAGATAAGGTGGACTAGGCAATATTTTGTTTTGTTGACATAGGGTCACTATGAGTTGGAACCAATTCAACAGTACGTAATAGGAGCAACAAACTGCGAGAAAATAAATCTTGCTATGACAACCACAAAGCAAATACTTGAGCCTACCTTTTTTTTCTCCTCAAATCTTGCTCTTTCTTTAGTTTTACCATGCTGCAAGAGAAGAATGGAATCCTGGTATAGTGTTGTAGGCTATGCACTGGACTTCTAACTGCAAGGTCAGTGGTTCAAACCTACCAGCTGCTCCTCAGAAACGCTATACAGGATCAAGTCAGGTTGGAATAGACTCAACAGCAACAAAGGGAAGTATCACTAATTAAAAAACTGGACAGTTCCAACTCAGGGTGACCCAATGAATTACAGGGTACTAGTTCCATTGGGTTGTCTTGACTGTAAGTTTTAACAGAAGCAGATTTCCAGATCTTTCTTCCATGGTACTACTGGGTAAGTTCAAATCACCAACCATTAGGTTAGTTGTTGTGAAGTGCCATCGAGTCAGTTCCAACCCATAGCGACCCTGTATAGGGTTTCCGAGGAGCGCCTGGTGAGCCTGAACTGCCTACCTTGCAGTTCAAATGCTTTGCAGTCTGGCGCATTAACCCACAGCGCCACACTATGACTCCATTAGGTTAGTAGCCAGGCACAAACTGTATCATCCAAGGACCTTACTAACTACCTTTACTTGAATTCGGAAATCTTGGTCTACTTTCATTTCTCAATCTTTCTGCTGACCTTATATCCAAACAATTGATGGCTCTTTTCAAATTTATCATTTTCTTTCCATAGTAACTCTCACAGCCCTAGTCCCGACCACCATCATGTTTTTCCTGACAAACGCCTCTAACATTTCATCCTGAATTCACTCTTCCCTGTCCCTAGTCTAATTTCCACATGGAATTCTGATTCAACTTCTAAAACATAAGACAAGAAACTCACATTGGGCTTCTGGGAGGTAGGAGTGGGGGGATGTTGTTTTAAAGGGACTGGGAGACCTGGTCCTGCTAGTTCATGCTCATCATATGTCATGCTTTTTGCACATGACACTACAGACTCATCAGCCTTCCTCAAGTCCCTTACACAGATTAACAGTTTCTCAAGCGTGGGACTGAGCATTTCCTCCTGCTCCCTTTCCTGAAACAGTCTTCACTTCCTCTGTACTTTGCTGTCTTCTTTTCATCCTTCTTGCCTTGGCTTAAGTATCAGCTGTAAGTATGTTTGCCTTGTCCCTCTCTTTTCCTCTCTGTCTTTTCTCTTTCTCCCTTTTCCTTTCTCCACCACCTCTCCCCTCTGTCCATCTCTCTTCCCAATTTTTTAATGGAATTTGTAACAATTTTTATTAAAGATCTGTTTTTCTTGTTTTCTGTATTATTTGTTATTTCATTAGACAAGATGGTGGGTGTTGTTGTTAAGTGCCATCCAGTTGGTTCTGACTCACATTAACCCTGCATAGGGTTTCCAAGGAGCGTCTGGCCGGCGGATTTGAAAGGTCGACCTTGTGGTTCAAACTGACCTTGTGATCCAGTGCTTACTCTACAATACCACATCAGGGAGTAGCTGCCAAAGTTTTGAATGAATAAAATGTTTGTTATATTGTTGCTACAGTTACAACTAGTCTGCTTGTTTATTCCCTACAGCTGGCTGGGAAACTCAAAGATGCTGGAAAGATGACGTAGGACACTGCAGGAAGCGATGTTTCAAAAATGAAAGATACAAGCTTCTTTGTAAGAATAAGGTGACATGCTGTATTCCCATATCAGCACATATTTTTACCACAAAGCCACCAAATCGTGGGATAGATATAGAAGAAAGAACAACTACAACGAAAGTGTATTCTATTCCCACCATAGATGACTTTATTACTTTTAAACTTTTTCACACGGTCAAGAAAATTTCTTCCAAAACACATTCTTCTGAGTGTACTGTGAATATTGGTTAACCACATGTTTTCTCTTGAGAAAGAGATACCATTGGGAATAATATCTTTGGAGTTAATTCCACCAATGCAATTTCACTGGAAGTCATTCCATCAGGAATTAAAAGATCACAAAAGTAGCCGTAAGTGCTAATTTCAAGATGAGAAAGAATCATGACAGTTACAATGAGAAATGTTTAGAGAGAAATATATAGAAGATACAGGAATTCTCTTTGAGGCTTAGCTTCTTTACCTATCTTCCTTCAATTCATTAAAATATACGAGCTTATATTTGGTTTCAAGTAAACATTTGTGTGTCTATTTTTCCATGAAATATTGAAGGTCATTGTTTAGAGTTGCCAATTGTGATTGAGACAAGGATTTTTATTTTAGTCACTTGGTGGCATCAGTTTTTTTTTTTGTTTTTTTTTAACACAATACTATCACATATATAAGAAAATATAAAGAAAGGCACATATAAAGAAAGTTCCAGGTAAGTCTTCTCTCCTGCCCTGCTTTTTATAAGCTCTGAGCTTAAACTTTCTGCAATATGAGGTCAATTTTGTTTAAGGCTCCGCTAGAGATGAACATAGTGGTCTCACTCATGCAGCACAAGAACTGATCTTACTAGTGTGAGAAATAACTCTTGTGGGCATGGTCCATCTTCAGGAATTCATGCGATTGCTAGGCCTGAAAAACAGATTGCTGATTTACATACAAGGAGGGCTATGTATCCTGGTTGTTCTAGGACTAGGAAATACAGCCATTAAGATAATGGGCAAGCCATTTTGGCTTCTCTGGGAGGAGGGAAAATGGGACATGCCATAGAAATGTATATGGGGAACTGGAACTGAAGGAGGGGCTTTTTGGAGACATGTATAAAAATTATTTGTGGCAGGCCACGTGGCGTGTCTGCCCATGTTTTGGGGCTGGGCACCCGGTTTTTCAAAATCGAATAAAGAAAACCTCACTCTCACTAAAATTACTGCAGATTGGATTACTTGAGCGTTTGCCAGTATAGACAACATTTCTCACAAATTTGGGGGCTTGTACGGGATTTTCTGCCTGCTTGGAGCGGCAGCCCTGGTGGAAAAGGAGACACGTCCCACCTTGGTTTTGGCGGCCTACTCCACATGTTTGATTGCCTCCCAGTGAGAGCCAGAAAAAGACCTGAGACTGTTCAAAGGTGACAGAATTAGTGAGAAAGATGTGGAGGACTGAGAAGAGAGTAATTGCGTCGACCAGGCAATCTGTGCACAGGCCAGGGCAGGAAAATTGGACTGTAAGTATTGCCCTGGTGGTCAGGCAATTTTGGGGGTCATTGTGTGTCTGAGATGCATCTTGGATGCGAAGCGAGTTCAGAGCCCCAATCCAGTGAAAGTGAAATCTTGGGGTTGTATGCAAGAAATCTCCATGAGTAAGCAAACATGGGGAGATTTTGGAAGGTTGAATATGCAAGGGAACTCAGACACCTAGACCAAAAGAAAATGGGGAAAGGAATTCTAGGCCTAGGGAAGAAGTGGGCAGGAGAGACTCCCACAGAAATTCTTCCTGTTAGTCCTTTGGGGAGAATGTTGAGGGCTTGAGGGGACAATCCCCAACTCGGAAAAAAGATAAAAATATTGTTGTTTTATTTGGCCAAAAGAACCGACCCATTTACCATCTGTGTTCTGGCCTCAATTTGGTTCCAATGAGGACTGGGTTGGCCAGGCCCTAGTCCTTCCTGTAAACAATAGAACTCGGCCTTCTCAGAAGGAGAGAGCCTATTCTCTTAGTTGGTCAGTAGGGAGAGTGGAATCAGTTCAGAAGATGTTCCCCCCTTAAAAGACAAAAAGATTGAGGGATGGAGTGAAGAACCCATTGATGAACTGTTAAGAGTAGCTCAGAATCTTCACGGTGCTTCTTAGACCAGGCAGCTCAGGTAGGGTTCCGGGGAAAATGGGTGGAATTGGACATAGGAAACCTCTGTCTAGCAGACAGACAGCCTTTGAACAAACATAAGATCTTATATTTCAACATTCTGAACTTGTTTTTTAAAAGATCAAATTGCTGAGGAATTACAGGCATTTTTTAGCTTTTGCCTGCCTGCACGTGGCTCCTGCATCTGCGCCCGTGCTGGCGAGTGCCTCTGCCCCTGCAGACCTTGGAATGCAGGGCTAGAGTAACCCCACTTAGAAGGCTGCATTTCCAGAGAAAAGGAAGCATAAACTAACAAAGCCGAACAAATAGAGAGGGATATCAGTGCGGATATCAGGAAATTCGGGGTACCCACATTACAGAGAGACTGAGAGAGGCATCTTTTACATCATCAAATACAGACACTACCTCCCTGCAGCCATTACCCCCAGCCCTATACTGCCCCGGCCTAGAACAGCCCTCTGCCAAGCCGCTGGGGCTCAGGAACGCCCAAGGCACAGGCGTGCCCACTGAGGCCAAGGCCCTCCCAAGACCCAGACACTCCCACTGGGGCCAAGGCCTGCCCTGAGTCCCAACCTGCCCACAGACTGGTCACAAAGGCCCCTGGGGCCCAACCAAGGCACAGTCGCTGCCGAGGTTCAGGGCCCCTGAGGCCCAATCCACCTGCTGAGGCCCAAGCCGCCCAATGCCCAGGTGCTGATAACCAGACCCCCTGAGGCCCAAACCACCCACCCGAGGACCAACCCTCCTGCAGCCTGGTCGCTGATGCCCAGGCCCCCAGAGGCCCAAGCCGCCTGCCCTAGGCTCAACCCACCAGCCCAAGGCCCAAATGGCCCACCACCGAGGCCCAGGCCCAACTGAGGCCCAAAAAAGTTACTCTGAGTTAAGCAATAAGGAGAGTGACAAGGGAAGACCACATCCTGAGCACATCTTCCTGGAGGTAATCAGAAAACATAAAAAAATTACCAAAACACATACTTAATTAATTATTAGGGCCACAGATAAACATTAAACATGTCCAAGAAGCAAAAGCAGATGACCATATCAGCACATGTCCAGAAAAAGATAAAATATCTGAGACAAATGAACCAGAAGTAGACCTTATCTCCATGCTGGAAGGAGGACAGGCCTTGGTGATACCTGAGAAAGAATTCAGAAAAATGATTATAAAATGTCTCAAAACACTTTACAATGGAGTTGAGAAAAATAAGGAAGTAGTCAGAAAAGCGCTACAGGAACAATCAAACAAGATAGATACAGC
>NW_006408557.1:20448380-20451462 GCF_000296735.1 Chrysochloris asiatica
GCCAGAATCATGGTATCTATTGTGAATAATATAGTTAATAATACGCTAGAACAAGACCCCCTTCTCAAGGGAAGTGGAACAGTGTTAGACCTCTTCAGAGGACAGGGAGGAGAGGACTGGTCCAGGCACCCAATCCCACTAGCGGGTGAATGTTGTGGGAAAACAGGCCATTTCAAAAGAAAATGTCCAGAGATAAAGATGCGAAGGAGAAATGATTCCCCTCATTAAACTAGAAATTAACTTTTGAATCTTTTGTAACGGTACCTAATTGTAAGATTGGGCTATAGGATTAGAGAGGGCGAGGGGTAGATAAAGGTAAATATGAGACTTCTGACTGAAGAGGAGAAAGGAAAGATTGACTCGTGGATATGGTTTAAAGAAGGCAACAGGGGAGAGCTGGAAACTCCACCTTGGGAGTGAAACTAAAAAGAAAATTGGGGGAGGTGGTCCACAGAAGACAATGCCCTATCCCAGCAGAAGGGAGAAAGGGTCTGCAGCCAGTCATAAAGGGCCTAGTGATTATTTTTTGTTTGGTATAGTAGTTTTCTAATAGATTTCTTATATAGACTATTTGAGTTTATAATGCAAAATTCTGCGTTTTTACATTCAAGGTGAAACTTAAATGTGAAATTAGTCACTGAAAAGTTGCTTTGTTCTGTTTTAATATCTTTGATATTCTTTCTGCAATAAAATGGTATAAATTAATCCATTTAAACGGTGGTTAAGGATTTGTTTGGCTGGTGTAATAGTAATTTTCAAAATTGTACATAGCTCAAGGTTTTATTTGTGTGTTTATTATTTTTTTTTGTATTAATGTTTGATATCTGAGAATACTATTTTAAAAAGATATTTCGTGTACCAATATTTTTTTGTTAAAATTTGGGCCACTTGTATGTATGCATTTCGTCTTGTTAAAAGGAGGAAAATATAAATGGTGATTATATACATGGATCTCACCAAATAGACCACACAGGAATCAAATTGACTACATCTGTGGGAAGAGAGAGTAGAAAAGTTCAATATCATCAGCCAAAACAAGGCAAGCAGACAACTGTGGAGTAGACCATCAACTGCTCATATATAAGTTCAGGCTGAAGCTGAAGAAAATTGAAAAAAAATACATGAGAGCCCAAAATACGACCTTGAGCATAATCCACCTGAACTTACAGACCATCTCAAGAATATATTTGATGAATTAGACACTAATGACCGAAGACCAGAAGAGCTGTGGGATAATATCATACAGGAAGAAAGCAAAAGATCATTAAAAAGACAAGAAAGGAAGAAAATACCAACATGGATGTCAGAAAGGACTCTAAAACTTGCTCTCCATTGTAGAAATGCTAAAGTGAATGGAAGAAATGAGGAAGTCAAAGAGCTGAACAGAAAAATTTAAAGGGCAGCTCAAACAGACAAAGTCAAGTATTATAATGAAATGTACAAAGAGTTGAAGTTAGAAAACCAAAAAAGCAGAACATGCTCAGTATTTCTCGAGTTGAAAGAAATGAAGAAACATTCAAGCCTCAACTTTCAATATTGAAGAATTCTATGGGCAAAATACTGGATGATGCAGAAAGCACCAAAAGAAATTGGAAGGTATACACACTGTGCCAGAAAGAAATGGTCAACCATTTAAGAGGTTAATATCTTATGATTGTTATATATGACAGTTTTGTGCCAACTTTACAGGGCCAGGATTCCAGTGGTTTGACAGTTGAGATATGCTTATCCTCATGGTGAAATCTAATACAGTATGTTGTTGTTAAATGTCGTCAAGTTGGTTCCAACTCACAGTTACCCAAGGAGTGCCTTGTGAGTTTGAACTACTGACCTTGCAGTTCAAACTGACTTTGGGGTACAGTGCTTATCCTGTAGTACAACACCAGAACTCCTAATATAGTATAGTTAACTCTATAAGGATTGGCTATGAGCAGGTGTGGACTTCTGGTGTGGCACTAAATAATCAGCAGTGAACTGCAAACCACAAGGTCTGCAGTTCAAACCCACAAACTGCTCCTCAGAAACCCTATATAGGGTTACTATTAGTTGGAACCAACTCGATGGTATATAACAGCAACAATAACATGAGCAGGTGTAGTTAACTCTGTAATGATTGGCTAATGAGCAGCCTATAAACTGAAAGGATGTTTCCTATAAACTGAAAGGATGTTTCCTATAAACTGAATGGATGTTTCCTTGGGAATGTGGCCTACTTCCAATATATTGGACACTCAGGCAAAGCTTGTTTGCTTTCTGTTGGGTCTGGCTCTTGCATTTGGCTCATCCCCCAACCTGATTCTTTGGACTTCACCCAATGGCCTGCTCTCTTACCTGCTGATCCTGGGAGCCTACTGGACCTACGTGGTGCAGATCTTAGTTCATCTGACCCAGACTTGGGACTCTCCCATCTCTAAAGTTGTGAGCCATTTCCTTGATATAAACTTCTCTTTATATATCTTTATATCTATACACACATATATGTTTCACTGGTTTTGCATTTCTAGAGAACCCAGCCTAAGACAATGATCTGGAATTAATTGTACTGAAGGAAGAAGTCCAAGCTTCATTGAAAGCATTGGCAGGAAACAAGGCTCCAGGAATTGATGGAAAACAATTTAAAATCTTTCAATAAACTGATGCAGCACTGAGGGCACACACTCATCTATCCCAAGAAATTTGGAAGACAGCTACCTGGCCAACCAGTTGGAATAAATTCATATTTAGGCTCATTCCAAAGCGAGGTGACCCAATGGAAAGTGGAAATCATTGGACAATATCATTAATATTACATACCAAGTAAAATTTTGCTGAAGATAATTTAAAAGTGACTGCAATAATACATCAACAGAAAACTGCCAGAAATTCCAGTTGGATCTAGAAGAGGATGTGTAATAAGAGATATCACTGCTGATGTCAGATGTATCTTGACTGAAAGCAAAAAATACCAGAAAGATGTTTACTTGTGCTTTATTGACTTGCAAAGACTTTCAACTGTGTGGATCATGATAAGCTATGGATAACATTCAAAGAATGGGTATTACATAACACTTGACTGTGCTGTTGAGGAACCTGTACATAGACT
>NW_006408557.1:20451856-20465308 GCF_000296735.1 Chrysochloris asiatica
GAATTGTATTAGGCAAACCTGCTGCACAAGACCTCTTTAAAGTGCTCAAGAACAAAGATATCAGCTTGAGAACTAAGGTATGCCTGACCCAAGCTATAATATTTTCAATTGCCTCATATACATGTGAAAGCTGGATAATGAATAAGGAAGACCAAAGAAGAATTGATACATTTAGTTATGGTGTTGGAGAAGAATATTTATAGTACCATGGACAGCCAGAAGAACAAACAAATCTGTGTTGAAAGAAGTACAATCAGAATGTTCCTTAGAAGTAAAGATGGTCTGAAATTTCATCTATCTTACTTGGGATATATTGTCAGGAGGGGCCAGTCCCTGGAAAAGAACATTATGCTTGATAAAGTGAAAAGTGCAAGACCCCCAAGGAGATGGATTGGCACAGTGGCAGCCGCAATGGGCTCAAGTGTAACAATTATGAGGATGACGCAGAACAAGGCAGTGTTTCTATCTGTTGTGTACAGAGTCACTATATGAGTAGGAATTGATTCAGTAAGACCAGAAAACAAGGAAAATGTAGATATAACTCCTTAAATTTAAGTTATTGTTTACTAGAAATAACAACACAAACACATTTAATAAACAATTGACTGATTAAATGGTATCTTTCATTTTCTTAATAAAACAGGAATACAGTTGAAAGAATTTAGGACTCTTATGAGAGTCCAAAGAATTTCCTTGAGGGGAAGTTGAAATGAGCTAAAAATCTCTGTTGGGAAAAATTCAGGCTCAGTATATTCCAGGAGGTTGACATAGAAGACACAGGTACATTTTTGATCCAATGATTGATTGACAATAGCCACATTTTTAAAAGGGTTATAGAAAGTACCATCTAGCAGAGATTAAGCAATTTAAAAAAAGATCACAATGTATATAAGGAGGCTTCAAAAGGTTAGTGGAAATATGGGATTAAAAGATAATGGAATTTCTCCACAATTTTTGAAGCCTCCTTGTATAAGATATTCTTGGGTGATGCAAAAACAGTTCATAAACTTGGCTGCTAACCAAAAGGTTGGAGGTTTGAGTCCATCCCGAAGTTATTTTACTACCAAAAAAATCAGTCATTGAAAACTCTATAGAACACGGTTCTACTCTGCCACATATGGGGTCACAATTGTCTTGATGGCAACCATACGTAAGGCCTTTACTAGTACGTAGATTGTATTGTTTCTGGATGTTACATAGGTTCCATAGGTGCTAACGGTGCTCACCCAACAACCTTTAAAGCAAGTGGAGATTTAAAAAAAAAAAAAAAAAAAAAAAAAAAACCATGAAAGAGCTATCGCAATAAATTACTGGAGGCATCCTGCTGGATGTATATGTAAGAATGGAACAAACTGTTCTGTGCCATCTCCACTAATGACTTAAAAATCTTTACTAATTGCTAAATTTAGGTTCTTTCTTCATCTCTAAACCCTCCTATTCAACTATATATTACTTATTTTTCCTTGGAATGTTTTTATGCTGCTGCTATGTGCCATCAAGTCAGTTCTGACTCATAGAGACTCTATTTAGCATTTCTAAGGCTGTAAATCTTTATGGGAGCAGAACATCTCAGCATTCTCCTATGAAGTGGTTGGTGGGTTCCAACTGCTGACCTTGCTGTTGGTCGTGTATAGACATCTCAAGTTTAAGTGTCCTGAACTGAGATCAGATGTTCCCCTAAATGTGCTCTGTCTCCTGTCCCTCTGCTTTCCCAGCTCAGTAAAAAAACATCATTTCCATATTGTTGCTCAAATCATAAACTTGTCAATTATTTTTAAAATTCATTTTCCTCCTCTGTCAAATCTGTCTTCAAAATGGATCTTAAATTCACTAATTTTTCTTCCTTGCCATTATCCTAGAGAAACAACTATCCTAGCTTACTGCAGAAAAAACAAAAAAATGGCAACAAATCATCCCTTTCACAGAGATCTCTACTCAACTGGATTTGATAACTCACTGCAATAGCCACACAGAACTTAGACACTATACGCACATAAAATGCTCAAGATACACTTCTTCCAGTCAGGATAGCCTCTTCTTAGTCGCATTCACAGGCAGGCCTCTCTCTGCCAGGGCAATGTTACAAAACTCTTTTAGCATTGGTGATAAATGTCCACAGGGCATACAACCACACCATAAATCTCATCCTGAAGGCACTCAGCTCTGGCTTCATGGGTCAGCAAACCTAATTCCCTCAATTAAGTGTCTGGAGACACCTTACTCTACAAGCAAGTTTCCTGCCTAGTCACTCAGCTTTACTTGCTCCATGGACTGGAAAGCCCCCTTCTCTGCCTCTTGCTTTGGCTCTTAGCTCTGCTATGGCTGGTCTTCTTCTCCGTTGTCACAGCTTTCCATCCTTGGGTTGAGGAGGTTGTGAAGCGCTGTCGAGTCGGTTCTGACCCATAGTGACCCTGTATAGGGTTTCCTAGGAGCATCCGACTCGATGGCACTTCACAACAACAACAATAGATGTAGTAGCTCAAAATACCAACTGAGAGGGAAAAAGTCTTCATCTATAAGTATAGGTAAAGTCTTTCTTGTCTACTTAATGACCTTTTGCTTTCTTTCTGTATGATGTTCTTGATGTCATCCCACAACTCTTCTGGCCTTCAGTCTTTAGTGTCCAATGCATCAAATCTATTGTTCAGATTATCTCTAAATTTATGTGGGATATGTTCAAGGTCATATTTTGGCTCTGGTGGACTTGTTTTCATTTTTTCAGCTTCAGCCTGAATTTGCATATGAGAAATTGATGGTCTATTCCACAGTCTGTCCCTAGCCTTGGTTTGGCTTATGATATGGAGCTTTTCCACTGTCTCTCTCCACAGATATGGTCAATTTGGTTTCTGTGTATCCCATCTGGTGAGGTCCATGTGTATGTTGTTGTTGTTAGGTGCCATCAAGTCGGTACCGACTCATAGCGACCTTATGCACAGCAGAATGAAACACTGCCTGATCCTGGGCCAACCTCCATCTCTTCACGTTATCTTTTCTTCCTCCATCTCAGGCCTCACTGCTTCTCTGGGTAGGGTTCCGCTCTCCGCTCTTCTCCATTGATGGTCCCAAGGGTAGACTTTTTGAAAATGAATTCACTAATTTTTTGTTTGACAAAGATTTTAGATAATATCTAAAGTTGGCAAGTCATAGTAGCATAATACCAATAGATAAATCATTCAATATTTTGTTTTCCTTTGTGACATTCATTTTCTGGAATATGTCTGATTATCTTCTGTTTATTACATGTATTTCTTTAATTTAAAAAAATAGTATCTTTGCATGTGACCAAAGCTAATCATCTGATTTTTAAACTTTGGAAGGGAGTTGGTCTATCTGTGTGAATTATTTGCTAAATCAAAAGCAAAAGACAAAAAAAAAAAAAAAAAAAACCTGTGGTGAGAGGGAGGAGGCAATTATTTCTCTAAGAAGTAGTGAATTTATGTTTGTGGTGGTTGGAGAATTGGCATTGCCTAAGGTTGCACAACTTGAGGAATATAAATGATATCATTAAGTTCTACACCAGAAAAAAAGTGTGAAATATCCAATATTGTGTTACTTTTCATTCTATGCCACCACCAAAAATAAAAATAAAAAAAACAAAAAAGATGAAGGTGGGATCCTAATCAGAGAAGCAGCAACACCAGAGATAGAGGTAGAGGTGATGGCATGGAGAGATAGAGCAGCTGAGGATTCTAGACCTATGGAAAAAGAAAGGCTGTGTGCTGGCAGGCAGGAGGCTGGCTTGCAAAATGTTTTCTTTGGTTGTTTAAATGAATATATATTTCTGTGTGTTTTGTGTACATCAAAAAATAATAGTAACAATGAAATTAAAAAATAATAATTTCACACTGAGGGGGGAAAAAGATTGAGGCCAAAGTTACTATTACTTAAATATGAGGGGACTTAAAAAAGTTCATGGAAATTTTTCATTATCTTTTATTTCCATTTTTCCACAAAGTTTTTGAAGCACCATCCTACGTCTTTGAAGCACCATCCTATGTCTAAGCACCCAGTCACCCCAGGGAGTTAATTCAGTTGCTTTGAAGGTCATGGTTTCATGGTATTGTCTAGTCACTTGGCCTTCTAGTGCTTTTAGAATTATTGTTTCACTCTCTTGTTTGATGAGTAGTGACTGGGGTCTTAAAAGCTTGTAACTAGCTATCCAAGAGCCATTTGGTCTCTATTCACTGACAGCAACAGAGACAGAAGGAGACTCAGGAAGAGGAGACAGAACTGGACTGCAGGTCTAACTGCTGCCATGAACTACTGCCTCTTTATCCATAAGATCAGAAGAATAGATAATGCCCAGCCATTACTGAACATCCTAACGAAGGAATCAACAGATGAATTAGGATCAAAAGAATGTAAAATTCTTGCACAATCCACACTTACTGGTTCTAGTAAGACTGTAGGAAGCCATGAAACCATTGTGCTAAGAAATCATGAACTAAAAGTGTCCCCTAAATCATCTTTAAATAAAACAACGTGTGAGTTACATTAGTAAAGAATATTTGACATGAACTTTGCACTCTTTTAAAGAATTATCCATTTGAGATCAAACTACCAACAGTAGTGCTAAAGCAGAGATGAGAAATTCAGGGGTCATGAGTCTAAGTCAATGGTGAAACATTTAAATAGCTAGCATGGTGACACATTATGAAGAATATAACCAATATTATTGAATTGTACAAGAAACTGATGAATGTATATTTTCCCCAAAGTAAAAACAGAAAATACCATAGTTGGTAGTTCAGGTCAAGGCAGAGAACTGGGAAATAGGAAACTTGCATGAAATATTTTGACTGAATTAGGCTCTCACTAACACTAACACTAACACTATGCCCTGTATATAGATTATGTCCTAGGACATCAGGATTTCTGAGAAGTCCCTATGTGTTGCAGGAGCTGTAGATTGGTATTACAAAAAAGAAAGTTGTCAGCAGACTTAAACCAGTAGTAATAGTACCAATCACTAGTCTACAAAGCTCTCCAACTTTCTTTCATGGATGGTGGTAGGAGCATGCAGTTCTCTCCTGCCTCACTGTGATGTCACACTATGATCAGGATATGCCTGCAGGCTGTCAGTACAATTAGATATTGAACTTGCAAGAAAGGGATCTCTAGTGTGTCCATGCAGGGTGCACTATGCTTCTTGGAGAACTCAGTGTACTGTTTGAGATCTGCTGAGGCATGGATGTGTTCTTAGCATATCCATTAACTTGTTGCTTATTACATTGTACAGTCAACAGGAGAATTAATTGGAGTATTGCAGTAGGAGCATTCTGTAGCTTGAGCTCTAAACATATAACACCCCTTATATCAGGTCCTACAATGTTGTTATTAGTTGTCATTGAGTAAATTCCAACTCATGGCAATCCCTTGTGTATAGATTAGAAATGCTCCAAAGCATTTTCAAGGCTATGTAACCTTTCAGAAGCTGATTGTTAGGCTTGTCTTCCAGTGCTCCTCTAGGTGAGTTCAAAACACCAATCTTTTGGTTAGTAGTCCAACACTTAGCCAATTGCAGCACCCTATGATTAGGATCTATAATAGAGAAAGGGAAAAGAACATCAGTTTCGAAAAAGAAGCCGTGAATGCTGGAGTATGGATGATTGACATGCCCAGAACACCAGGTCCCCAGTAATATCATCAAGCATATTTTCTCTCTCATTTCCTCTTACTAAAAACAGTACAGAATTCAAGACTCAGCTATGACTGCCCTCAGATATGTAATTAAAGGCTAAGAGAGAGAGTGCATTCATGAAATTATACAAATACTTATGAAAAAAAGACTAATTGGAAATAATAGTGAAGAAAAACATAACTGCTAAAATATAAACTACAATATTTGTTCTAACATTATAATGAGTCCAGCCAGAGAGTAATCCACTAGTGTAAAAAAAAGCCAACAAAACAAAACAAACTAGTAAAAAGAAGAGCAAATTGAATTAAATAGAAGGAAGATTATCATTATAAAAGTGCAAATCAAGTTCCAGTTTTGGCAGCGGCAGAGACAGCCAAATAGCAAAGGCTTCGTGGGGAAGGGATTGAAAACCCAGAGAAACTGCGCTCATGGAACAACACCAGAGCTCTGGATCTAGCATAAGGTGCAGGGCATCAGTTTCCCACACGCACAAGTGGAAAAATCATGATATAAAGGAAAATACTGTGAGTTAGGAATCGCTCGAGATGGGACTCCCTCTGTGGCCACCCCACTTGGGTTCAGAGGGTGGGGCTACAGTCAGACTGGCACAGGGAACCAGCGCTAAAAGTGGTGCTGTAAAATTTGCAAAGGGAGGTGTGGGAGATTCTACACATTTTCCCCCCTCTTCCCTGTCGTGCCTTCTTTGTCCAGCCTGGACATCTTTAGGCGGGTGGGTGTGCACCCTAAAAAAAAAAAGTCCAGAGCTGAGCCCACAGTTTTCCCATGGCACAGAGAGAAAGAGCTTGGAGGCTGCTTATGACATCAGTTTCAAGGTCACAGCCCTAAATTTAAGTTGTGCAGGACCCTTTACTCTGGCCTACCTAGCAAGAAAAAAGCAGGCCCATCAGACCTGACAAGCAAACCATATGAACAATCTGTAAAACCCCAACGTAAAAAGATGCAACTATCTCGAGAATTACACTGTGCACACACAGATACCTAACTGTCCCTCAGAGACAAAACTAGCAGACAATCTTTCTCCCATTAACTTCTCAATATCTATCTGTGCACCTCTATGGTGGTGATTAGAGGAGGGGCTTGAGTGAGAAGACACCCCCACCCACTTCTGGAGGCTCCTACAGTGCACACACACTGCCTATGTGGCAAGGCAACTGGCCAGTCGGCCACAGTTTTATTGTTGTTTCAAAGTGCTGGCTTTTGTCTCTGCTTTTATATTGCTTCTGCTTTTGGTCCTTCTGAGCACACATTTTTTTCCTGGAGGCGGGAACTTTTACTCCCTACGTTACACAAGAAGAGACAGCAATCATGGCCATATAGCCAAGCTACAAGCATACCCCATAATATTCCATTATTGAAGCAAGAACCAATAACAGCTGCTAAGCTTTACATGCAAAAAGTGAAGCCTATCTTCAGATCATATCCACCAGGAGATACACAGTAAGCTTAATAGCACAACAACAAACATCCATCTAAGCATTAAAAAAAACCATATAACTACTGGAAATGACAAACAAAACACAATAAAAGATCTCAAAATATGTCCCAAAACAGAAAAGAGTAACTGAGACAAATAAGCTGAAGACAGACAAAGGCTTCCCGAAGATGAAGAGTAGGTTTTGGATTTGCCTGGGAAGGAATTCAGAATGATATGGAAACCAATTCAAATGCTCCAAAAAGGGTTGGAGGAAAACAAGGAAGAAGTCAGGAAAGTACTACAGGAGTAATCAAACAAGATTGGTACAACATTGAAAACTATTCAAAACCTGCAAAAAGAGGTCCAGATGACTAATAATAAAATATCAGAAATAGACAATACACTGAAAGGGGAAAGGAGCAGAATATAAGAGAGGGAAGCCAGAACTAGTGAGCTGGAAGACAAGTCTCTCAATACTGCTAAGATAGAAGAGCAAGCAGAAAAAAAGGATTAAAAAATCTGAAGAGAGTCTAATTTCATGCTGGATAACATGAAGAGGAATAACTTAAGAATTATTGGCATTCCAGAACAGGAAGAATCAGAGAAGTCCACAGAGGAGATAGTTGAAGAACTTCTGGAAGAAAATTTCCCAACAACTTGAAAGATGAGAAAATAAACATTCAAGAAGCTGAACATACCCCAGGAAGGATAGACCCCAAAAGAAAGTCACCAAGACCTATAATAATCAAGCTCTCCAAAATCAAAGACAAGGAGAGAATCCTAAAAGATGCCAGGGAAAAGATAAGTGTCATGTACAAAGGCAAGCAAATCAGATTAAGTTCTGACGTCCACAAGAAAGCAATGGGGAGACAGATACAAAACCCTAAAAGAAAAAGACTGCCAACCAAGAATTATCTATCCAGCAAAACTGTCAATGAAATACAACAGTGCAATCAAAACACTCCAGGATAAACAGAATCTAAGAGATTTTGTCAAAACCAATCCAGCGCTTCAAAACATCCTATAGGGAGTTCTTTGGACTGAAAACCAACAAGAACAGAAAACAAACAGAGATTGACAGGTGTGGCAACACCTCCTGGAACTCAGTTGACAGACAACAGACAAAAAACAGAACAAAACTACAACAATGAGTTCAAAGGAGCTGGGAGGTCAAATGAAGATCAAAATAATATCAATGTCAGAGAAAAGACAAATGTAGGAACAGAGACCCTGGTGGTGAGGATGTCAGGTAGATTACAAAATATAATAGAGTCTCTTAAATGTAAAGAAAAGTTAATAGACTATAAGGTGACCTCAAAGAAAGTTAGTACTTCACAACTTATCATGAAAACGAACTTTCAAGCAGAACAAGCAAACATGAAAACTAAGAAGAAATCAATAAGAAATAGCACAAAAAACACAAACTCAGCACATGAAGGCATGCAGAACAAAAGAATGAACAGCACTACAAAAAAATTAATATAATGGCAGCAATTAATTCATACTTATCGATAATTACATTGAATGTCAATGGATTGAATGTACCAGTGAAGAGACAGAGAGTGGCAGATTGGATAAGAAAACAAGGCCCTTCAAAATGCTGCCTACAAGAGACACATCTTACACAAAAGACAAAAACAGACTAAAAGTTAAAGGATGGAAAAAAATATGCCAAGCTAACTGCAACAATAAATAAGCAGGAGTGGTGATCCTAATCTCTGATAAAGTAAACTTTAAGACAAAAACTAGCATAAGAGATTAAGAAGGACAGTATCTCATGGTCAAAGGGCGAAGTGAGCAACATGACAAAAGCATAATAAATATCTACGCTCCCAATGAAAAAGCACCAAGATATATGAAGCAAAACTTTAAAGGATTGAAGAAAGAAATAGATAAATCTACAATTATAGTGGGAGATTTTAATACGCCACTTTCTAAAGGGATAGAACAACCAGAAAGAAACTTGACAAAGTTACAGAGGAACTAAACAGCACAATCAACCAACTTGACCTCATAGATGTACACAGAGCATTCAACCCAACAACAGCACAATATACTTTCTTCTCCAGTTCACATGGAACATTCTCCAGAATTGACTATGTGTTAGCTCACAAAGCAAGCCTCCATAAATTTACAAACATCAAAATACTACAGAGCATCTTTTCAGACCACAATGCTATAAAAATAGAAATCAACAACAAGAAGTCTAAGGAAATAAAGTCGAATGCATGGAAACTGAACAACACCCTGCTGAAAAGTGACTGGGTAAATGAAGAAACAAACAAGAATGAAAACACAACATACCAAAATCTTTGGGACACAGCAAAAGCAGTGCTGAAAGGATAATTTATTGAGATAAATGCACACATCCAAAAAGAAGAAAGAACCAAAATTAACACATTAACACAGCATCTCCAACATTAGAAACCAACCAACAAAGGGAACCTACAGTCACCAAAAGAAAAGAAATAATAAGTGTCAGAGCAGAAAAAAATGAGATGGAAAACAGAAGAACTGTAGAAAGAATCAACAGGACAAGAAGCTGATTCTTTGAAAAGATTAATAAAATTGACAAACCATTGGCAAATCTAACAAAAGAAAAGAGGGAGAAGACACAAATAACCCACATTACAAACAACATGGGCGATGTCACAATGGAACCAAACGAAATCAAAAGGATAATAACAAAATACTATGAAGAGTTGTACTCCAACAAATTCAAAAACTTAGAAGAGATGGATGCATTTTTAGAAAAACACGACCTACCAAAGCTTATACACAGTGAAGCAGAAAACTTGAACAGACTCATAACAAAAAAAGAAATTGGTCAGGTCATCAAAAAACTCCCAACCAAAAGAAGTCCAGACCCAGATGGCTTCACTGGTGAGTTCTACCAAGCATTCAGGGAAGAGCTGTCACCAATTCTACTCAAATTATTCCAGAATATAAAAGAGGATGGAAAATTTCATAATACTTTTTATCAAGCAAGCATAACCCTCATACCAAAACCAGGGAAGGACATCACTAAGAAAGAAAACTACAAACCAATATCCCTCATGAACATAGATGTAAAAATTCTCAACAAAATCCTAGCCAACAGAATCCAGCACCACATCAAAAAAATAATACATTATGACCAAGTGGGTTTCATAAAAGGTATGCAAGGATGGTTCAACATTATAAAAACAATCAGTGTAATCCACCACATAAATAAGAAAAAGGAAAAGAACCACATGATCATATCAATTAATGCAAAAAAGGCATTTGACGAAATCGAACACCCATTCCTAGTAAAAACTCTCAACAAAGTAGGAATTGAAGGGAAATTCCTCAACATAATCAACAGCGTATATACAAAACCAACAGCCTACATCACTCTCAATGGAGAGAAACTGAAAGCCTTCCCTCTGTGAACGGGAACCAGACAAGGGTGCCCTTTGTCACCACTCCTTTTCAATATTGTTTTGGAAGTATTAGCCAGAGCTATACGGCAAGATAGGGAAATTAAAGGCATCCAGACTGGCAAAGAGGAAATAAAACTCTCTCTATTTGCAGATGATATGATCCTATGCATAGATAACGCCAAAGACTCAGTAAAAAAGCTACTAGGCCTCATTGGAAGATACAGCAAAGTGGCAGAGTATAAGATCAACATACAAAAGTCACCCAAAGGATGAAATATTTAGGAATAAATGTAACCAGAGAAACAAAGGACCTATACAAAGATAATTACAAAACACTACTACAAGAAACCAAATGAGACTTACAAAAGTGGAAGAACATACCATGTTCCCAGATAGGAAGACTTAACATTGTGAAAATACCAATACTGCCCAAAGCAATTTACACATATAATGCAATCCCAATCCAGATCCCAGCAACATTCTTCAAAGAGATGGAAAAAACAATTTAAAACTTTATATGGAAAGGAAGGAGATCCAGGATAAACAAAGCACTGCTCAAGAAGAACAAGGTTGGAAGCCTCTCACTCCCCAATTTCAAAATCTACTACACAGCTGCAGTGGTCAAAACAGCCTGGTACTGGTACAATGAAAGATACATTGATCAGTGGAACAGAATCGAGAATCCAGATATTAACCCATCCACATACAGCCAACTGTTTTTCATCAAAGTGCCTAGGTATGTTGCATGGGGAGGAGATAGTCTCTTTAACAGATGGTGCTGGTAGAACTGGAAAGCGATATGCAAAACACTGAACAAGACCTTTACCTCACACCCTATACAAAACCCAACTCAACATGGATTAAAGACCTAAATGTGAATCCCAAAATTATGGAAGTCATCAATGAAAAAAATAGGGACAAATGTGAGGGCTCTAATACAGGGAATACACAGACTATCAAGCATTTTGAAAAGTACACAAACAAAAGTAGGTAAATAGATGAGTGGGGCATACTAAAAATTAAAAACATGTGTGTATCAAAAAACTTCACCAAAAGAGTAAAAAGGGAATTCATAGATGGGAAAAAATCTTTTACAATGACACATCAGACAAGGGACTCATTTCTAAAATATATAGGAAACTACAACACTTCTACAAGAAAAAGACGAATAACCCAATTTAAAAAATGGGGACAGGATATGAACAGATACTTCACCAAGAAAGAGATCCAGGCAGGCAACAAATATATGAAGAAATGTTCACGATCACTAGTCATTGTTATTGTTGTTGTTAAGTGCTGTCGAGTCAATTCCGACCCATAGCAACCCTGTATAGGGTTTCCGAGGAGTAGCTGGTGAGCTTGAACCATCAACCTTGCAATTCAAATGGATTTGCAGTCTTACGCATTAACCCACAGCGCTACACCAGGACTCCTAGCCATTAGAGAGATGCACATCAAAACAACAGTGAGATATATCATCTCACACCAGCAATAATAGCAAAGATCAAAAAAGTAGGACAATAAATGCTGGTGAGGTTTCGGAGAGACTGGGACTGTCCTACATTGTTGGTGGGATTGCAAAACGGTCCAACCACTCTGGAAAGCGATATGGCACTTCCTCAGAAGGTTGGAAATAGAAATACCTTATGATCCAGCAATTCCTCTACTTGATATTTACCCACAAGAAATACGAGCCCCAACACGAGTCGATATATGCACACCAATGTTCATAGCAGTACTATTTACAATAACAAAAATATGGAGACAACCTAAATGCCCATCAATTGAAGAATGGATAAACAAACTGTGGTACATACATACAGTGGAATATTATGCTACCTTGAAGAACAAGGAGCTGCAAGCCACCGCATAACATGGATGAACTTTGAGGACATTATGCTGAGTGAAATTAGTCAGTCACAAAAGGAGAAATACTGGATAGGACCATTATTGTAAAAGAGTAAGAAAAAGAACACACACTTAAAGGGGTGGGGGAATTATATATATTTGCTGATCACCAGGATGTATGGGATGAAAGGAGGGGAGGTAGGGAGGGGAAGGGAATAGACACAGGATAGCTTGGGTTCAGGGGGCAGGGGGGCGGCAATACACAAGTAGGGGGAGGGGAATGGAAGAATAAAGCTGATGGGAGAACAGTTGGGCAGGTTCAAATGGGCTAAGTGGGACAGAGGTAAATTATGATGTATGCACAACCTTGGAACAACAGGGCTCTGGGATACAGGAATTGAGGCATGATTTGAAGGGGTAAATGAGAAGAATAATGTTAAGATGCTTGGCTGCCTTTTGAATCTTGGTTTCTCTTGCCTACCATTATAAAATAGATACTTGAGACAGGGAGAAAGGAATAGCCAGAAACACTACAGAAAGCTTGTAAGTCCGTATTTAGCCTACAACTAATTGGAATAACTTAAAGGTGACTAGAAGTTGCCCAGTGAAAGAGGCTTCCCATGGACCCTTTACACTGCACAAGACCATAGGTGGAATCCAGAACCCCATCCAGAACCGACTGAGGTAGGAAATTTCCACTGGAAAGGACGAGTAGACCAGCCTGGAGCGGCTAGAAGAATAGAAGATACTTCGTGAAAGACCGGCAGGAATAATCTGAAACAGTAACGACAGCTTGATTGATTACTACAAGAACAAGTAAGCTGTTCACCTGGGACCCATCAAGGCAAGTGGTTAGGACCCCTCAGAACAAACCCCCTTCCAAGACTGAGACTCAAGGGGAATACATGAGCAGGCATGTGGTCTGGCTGGTGACCACAATGGTCACTGATAAGGGGAAGAGGGGGAAAAAACAGCAATGAAATTGTGAACTAAGCCTGACCACTTTTAATAGACCCCTGTGAACCCGGGTGGAGACCTAGATGGCCAGTAGTATGGCAAGACCCAGGCACTCCTGGGCCCAGAGACAGTGACATGGCCACAGAGGACTAGAGTGGAGAGTGAAG
>NW_006408557.1:20465436-20476778 GCF_000296735.1 Chrysochloris asiatica
CTACAATTTGATGAACTCCACCTATATTTATGGATGTAGTAGCTCAAAAAAGGGAACTAATGTTTACAGCGATGATCACTCCTACTCCCTCGGTACACAGGGTTGACAGGGATGGGCAACTGAGACATTGGCTACCCAAAATGGGAGGGCCTATAAAGGCAAGAAGTGGCGGGTTTACAAGCTTTTAAGAGGGAGCCTAGTTCCAGACGGGGCGGCGGAAGGTAGAATCACCACTGAACGATTTCCAATCTGTTTGGACTGCGCTGGTGAAAGGAAATGGGGATAAGACTCTTGAGGTACAATAGTGAATAATTGCCATCAGGACTGACTGTGAGGGTAGGAAATATAGAGATAGATGGTTGTGTTTTTTTTGACAAAAGGAGGAGAGTGATTGATTTTGCAGCCCAGGAGCGGAGATCCCTGGGACCATCAAGTGAGAAGAACGAAGAGCGAGACCCTACCCAGAGAGGCAGTGACGCCAGGGATGGAGACAGAGATGATGACGTGGACAGATAGAACGGTTGGGGACACTGGACTCAGGGCGGGAGAAGGGCTGTGTGCTGGTGGCCAGAGGGCGGGCTTTTGTGGTGTTCTTTGGTTATTTGATTATGCATGGAGGGGATTGTAATCATTGCAGTGAAACGAAATACGATAGGATGAGTGTAAAGCTGATGTTCTACCATGTAAACCTCACAATAAAATCTTTAAAAAAAAAAAAAAAACTCAATAAAATAGAAAGTTAACCAACAATAGAGAAAATCATTGAAGCCAGAGACTTTATTAGTCATTTCCAAAATGAGTAAAGTTGAAAAACTCCTGGTGAGACTGAGCAAGAGAAAAAAATCACTATTGATTTGTAAATGAAAATGAAGATGTATAACTACAGGTCCTGCAGATAGATGAAGGATAATAAGGGAATACAATAAACACCTTCAACAAGTTGGCATCTTCAATAAAATTGGCAAGTTCTCTGAAAATAAAATTACTAAAATGAACACCATAAGAAATGTGGCTGTTGTTGCTGTCATTAGGTGTTGTCCAGTCAGTTCTGACTTATACAACATTATAACAGAACAAAACACTGCCTGGTCCTGTACCATCTCACAATTGTTACTTTTGAAGCCACTGTTGCTACTACTGTGTCAATTCATTTCATTGAATATGTTCTTCTTTCTTATTGACCCTCCACTTTACCAAGCATGATGTCCTTCTCCAGCATCATTTCTATCACCAAGGCTATATTTTCCAACTACTGATCCTTCTTTGTTTCCAACTTTCATATTCCAATCACCCGTAATTATCAATGCATCTTGATTGCATATTTGATCAATTTCAGACTGAAGAAGTTGGTTGTTGTTGTTAAGTGCCATCGAGTCAGTTCTGACTCATAGCAACCCTATATAGGGTTTCCGAGGAGCTGCTGGCGAGCTTGAATGCAGACCTTTCAGTTCAAACCAACCTTGTAGTCCAGCGTATTAGCCCACAGTGCCACACCAGGACTCCAAAGAAGTTGGTAAATTCTTCAATTATGTCATCATTGGCTTTTATTGGTTAGTGTGTAAATTTGAATAATAGTGGTAGTAAATAGTCTTCCTTTTAGGTGAATGGATGTTATCCTATCATTATTCTATCATAGGCAACAGTGTACTTCAAGCTAGAGCTTGAAATGTTCTTTGTTGATGATGAATGGTATGCCATTTCTGTTGAATTTTTCATTCCCAGCATAGTAAAGCTTATGATTGGTAGATTCAAAATGGTCAATACCAGTCCATTTCAGCTTACTAAAGAGGTGTAGGATACCAATCTTTATGCATTCCATTACAATTTTCCTAGATTCATACTTCATACATTACATGCTTTTATTATTAATGGATTTTGCAGCTGCTTTTTCTCATTTTGAGTTGTACCTATGAAGGTTCTGAATGTTGTGCAGATGAAGGTCCTAATAACAAGTAATAAAAGCTTTGTTCCATTCATGTCATTATGGTCAATTCTACTTTAAGGAGGCAGCTTTTCTCCAGAATTTTTTGAGTGCCTTCCAATCTGAGGGACGTATCTTCTGGCCACTATATCTGACAATGTTCCACTGCTATTCATGAGGTTACTAGTGGCTAACCACTCAGAAGTGGTCTACTTCTCCTTTTTCCTACTCTTAGTCAGGAAACTCCACTGAAACATGCCCACCATGCAAGACCCTGATATTATTTTAAGTACCAGTGGCATAGCTTGCTGAATCACAGCAACTGCCAGAAATTCAAGCCAGATTCAGAAGATACAGAACGATGTCAGATGATCTTGGGTAAAAGCAGAGAATATCAGAAAAATGTTTATTTGTGCTTTATTGACTATGCAAAGACATTCAACTGTGGAGCATGACAAGCTATGGATAACATTTTGAAGAATGGGTGTTTCCAGAACACGAAATTGTGCTCATGGGGAATCTCTACATAGACCAAGATTCAGTCATTTGAACAGAATAAGAGGATAATGAATGGTTTAAAATCAGGAAAATTGTGTGCCAGGGTTGTATCCTTCACCATACTTATTCAATCTGTATGCTGAGCACATAATCCGAGAAACTGGGTTATATGAAGACAAATGTGGCATCAGAATTGGAGGAAGACTCATTAACAACCTGCAGAATGCAGATGATACAACCTTACTTGCTGGACATGTTGTCAGGAGGGACCATTCCCTGGAGAATAATGTCATGCTCAGTAAAGTGGAGGGATAGCGAAGAAGAGGACGACCCCCCAACAATATGGATTGGCAAAATAGCAGAAGCAAGACTCATATTTAACAATTGTGAGGATGGCACAGGACCAAGCAGTGTTTCATTCTGTTGTGTGTAGGGTTGCTATGAGTCAGAACCAACTCAACAGCAGTTAATAACAACAATAATGCATTCCCATTGTGATCAGAGGATATGCTCTGAATTATTTCAATCTTTAAAAGTTTATTGAGCTTACTTTATAGCCCTGGATATGTCAACTTTGGTTAATGTTCCGTATGAATTTTTAAAGTGTATTCTTCTGTTTTTGTTAGTTGCCGTATCCTATGTTGTTGTTGTTGTTGTTGTTAAGTGCTGTCGAGTCAGTTCCGACCCACAGTGACCTTGTATAGAGTTTCCAAGGAGCAGCTGGTGAGCTTGAACCGCCAACCTTGCAATTCAAACAGCTTTGCAGTCTGGCACATTAACCCACAGTGCCACACCAGGACTCCTATATAAGTTAATTATTAATAGTTGTCCAAATCTGTTATTTCCTTCAAATTTCCACACAGGAGATGTGTGGGTTTAAATGCTTCTTCAATTAACTTTTAACTTTTTTGGTCTACTTTTTCTTTCAAGGGTTCCAAGTGCAGTTCATTTCTTCTGAGTATTTTGAGAGTTTCATTTTCAATATTGTGTGTGTTTGTGTTTTATCTCCTCAACTGCAAGGATGTGATTTTGTTTCTGAGGTCTTCTCTATCTGATACCAGCCATCCATATGCTTTCTATACACCAAAATTAATTTCAGAAATTTCTTCTTCAATTACTTTTTCCTTATGAGTTGATGTGCTTTTAAAATCTACTCACTGTCTCGTTATTGAACGTAAAGTGCAAAAACAAACCAGTTGTCATCAAGTTAACTCTGTAGGAGAGACTAGAACTGCCCATAAAGTTTCCAAGGCTGGAATCTTTATGAAATAGATTGTAACATAGTTCTTCTATGCAAGCAACTAGTGGGTTTGAACCACCAGCCCTTCAGTTAGTAGCTGATTACTTGAATAACTGAACCATCAGGGCTTCTATTATTATTGGGCTTGAAAAGGAATAGGACTAATGTGTATATTTAGCTCACAATCTCATGGGGAAAGTCCAAAAATTTAATCATGGAATTAGACAGTATTTAATTTTAACTATTTATAATTGTCATGGCTTACTCTCCACTCCATGCAGCATGTTTAAATTTCCAAACATATAATGACATTAAGGAGCCTTGGTGGCACTGTAGGATAAGCACTGGATTGCTAACTACAACTTGGTTTGTTCAAATCCATCATTCATTCACTCCCGGAGAAAAAGATGAGGCTTTCCACTCTAGTAAATATTTACAGCCTCAGAAACCCTACATAGGGTCACTATGAGTCAGCATTGGTTAGTTGGTTACTGTTAGAACCTATCAGCCTCTCTGTGGTGGCAGAAAGACGAGGCAGTTTCCTTCTGTTAAGATTTACAGCCTTGAAAGCTCTAGTTGTTCTCTGTTCTATAAGGACCCTATGAGTCATAATCAACTCGAATAAGCTTTGGTTTTTGGTCGGTGGTGCAATGGTTAAGTACTTGGCTGCTAACCCCAGCTTGGCAGCTGAAACCCATTCAGTGGCTCCACTGGAGCAAGACCTGACTCCTGTAAAGTTACCCACCTCTTGCCATAGAGTGGATTTCAATTCTTAGCCATCTTGTATAGGGTTTTCGAGGAAAACCATGAAAGGTGTGTGCCAGGGTTGTATCCAGGGTTGTAAAATTTTATGGGAGCAGAAAGCCTCATCATTCTCCCATGGAATGGAAGGAAAGTTTGAACTACCAACATTGTGGTTAGCAGTGCAGTACATATCCTACAGTTCTACCCCAGTACAATTGGACACACTGTGAGTTGAAATCAATTTGGCTGCACCAAACAATAGTAACTATAATGATGCACATTATATTATTGTTTGAAATTAGTCTTCCCAAAAGATTGTTGCTGTAGCTTTTAAGTGACGTTGAGTCTATTCCAAATCATAGTCACCCCATATAGGGCTCCTAAGGAATGGTTGGTGGGTTCCAACTGCCGACCTTGTAGGTAGCAATCCAGTGCTTATCTCACAGTGCTACACCAGGACTACAGATTACAGCATTGGAAACCCTATGGGCAGCTTTACCTGCCATATAAGGTCACTATTCATCAGAATGCACTCAGGACACCCAACAACAATTTCTACAGGAGCAGATTGTCCAGCCTTTTCTTCTGCAGAGCCTCTGGGTAAGCTCTTTCTATTAGCAGCCAAGGGCTTAATCACTGCTCCACTTGAAATCCTAATATCAAAGGGGATATTTCACAAATAAATTGTCTAATATCACTATGTTGTAAGGAGATAAATAAACATCTGAAGCTTAATCTGTCTTATTCTAAAGTCTATATATCAATAGTTATCCTGTACTGAGAATTGGTTGTAAATGTGCCAGCATTCGTGTTTCCTTTATTAATGTTATAGGGATGATTCTATCTTGTTTGATTCAGAGGACAGCACTTTGCTAAGGAGTAACTCTTATCTCCACCTAAATTTGTTTTAAGTTTATGTTAGTGAAAATTCCTTTCATGAAAATTCACAAACAACACAAGTGTGTTTTTGAGAGCTACTCTTTTTATTCTACCAAGACTCCGAAACTCCAAACTCATTGCCATTGAGTTGATCCAGACTCATAAGAACCCTATATGGGGTTTCTGAAGCTGTGAATCTTTATGGGAACAGGAAGTTTCATTTTTCTCCCATGGAGCACTAGCACTGTACAGATATAATTTACCTCTTTGATTGAGTCAAGCTGCCCATTAGATAGAGGGAGATTGATAGCAAAGAGAACTAAAGGACTAGAGGGATAGAATTACCAACTGTGCCTTGTGTAATTCCAAATTCTGGAGGAGACTTTGAAAAAAAATTTTTTTTCACAAAACAAAAACAAAAAACAAGTTCACATTATAGTATTGAAGTAGGAAAATTTTTAACACTACAGAAAAAAGAAAATCTTAAACTGTTTCACAAAAAAATTTAAATGGCTATGCACTTTTACTTTTCAAGTATATTAGCTAAGTATCAAACTCCAGATTATAAAGGGATAAAAAGAAACACACAAAAAAAGAATAAATAACCTGACTTGCACCATATCTATTAAAGAAAATGGAATTCGTGGATATAAGTCTTCCCATAAAGAAAATTTTATACCCAAATTGTTTCACTGTGAATCCTACCAAGTATTTAAGGAAGAAATAATACCAAATCTACAAATATTCTTCTAAAGAATTGAAGGAAAAGAAATATTTACCATTTCATCATCCCAGGAGGTAAACTTTACTCATACTAAATGCAGACAAAGATGCAAAAATACTTAATACTCTAATAAATCAAATAAAACAATATTTTAAAATAATAGAGCATGAAAAAATGGATATTGTTCCAGGAATTCAAGACCGACTTAAATTTGAAGTATCTTGGCAGTACAGAAAAGAAAAACAATTTGATTATTCCAGTAGAGGCAGGAAAACTTTTGACAAAGTCTTATTTCCATTCATGATAACAATACAATGTTCAGCAAACTCAAATAGAACTTCTCCAAGCTGAAAATGCAGAACTAGAAGAAAACCTATAGTAATATACTGGGGAGTCCAGGTGTGGCATTGTAGGACAAGCACTGAACTTCAAGGTCATTTGAACTGCAAGATTGGCTCACCAGCCACTTCTTGGAAACCAGTACAGGGTCGCTATGAGTCAGAATCTACTTGATGGTAGTTAACAACAACAATATTATACTACAGTCCTGGTGTGGCACTAGGAACAGCCTTGGATAGCTAACCAAAAACTTGGCGGTTCAAACCCACTAGTCACTACTTGGAAATGCTATACAGAGTTGCTATGAGTTAGAACCGATTCAAAGGCACTTAACAACAGCAATACTATACTTAATCGTGAAAGACTGGCTGTGGTTGTTAAGTACTGTTGTCAGGGACTGACCTCGACATATTTGTGTTGTTCACAAGTGTTTGGTTCACGAGGAGGGGAGATCCAGCTGCAATAGAGATAGCGAAAGAATACACAGACAGACGGAAGGAGGGAGACAAGGAGGCACCCAGAAACCTGGGTGGATGCATCACTGGTGGGCAGACTTGGGACTACAGGCATCGTGGCCTCTGCAGGCAGCGACTCACTGCCCTGCAATCTTTACTGCATGCCCTCCAACTTGTAATGCACACCTGGGCTGGCCTGGGCCTCTGTTTTATTTAGGGGAGGAGCTTCACACCAAGCTGGGAGGGACTTAGGCAAGGTACAGCTAACATCAGTACTTTTCCAGACATTCAGGTAACTTTACATCATACTTCTCTGGTTCGAATCCCAGGCCAGCAACTTGGTTTCTCAGGCTCAATTAACATATCTATAGCCCGTGAGCTCAGTTGGGGCAAGGTGAAAGGGAAGGACAAAAGGCTTGGGCGGAGTCCTGCTGTTTCGGCTTCCTGAGCCAGGTTTTCAGGAACTTGGCTGAATAACTTGCACTTGGGAGAGATTCAGGGAAGATGGCTTTTTTGTCTGTAGAACAAAGAACTGTGAAGTAGCTAAGATATTTTTAGTTAATCTTTTGGAGAAAGGCTTTACCCTTGAAACCTTTAATCTCGGCTTTAGGAGGTTTTAATATTTCTCTGTGGATAATAAGGGCTCATGTCTGCATTTAATTATAACATAACCGAATACTAAGATGAAAAACAATTTGCGATTGACTGTCAAGTGGCTAGATCTGTTACACTCGGGCCTATAGGGCCTCGAACCTCTGACCAGGCCTACACGGTCTGCAACATACTGTCAAGTCAGTTCTGATGCATAGTGACCTTGTATAAGGTTTTCGAGGAGCAGCTGGTGGATTTGAACTGGCAACCTTACTTGTAGGATAAGCAGTCCAATCCTTATCCTATATCGCCACACCAGGACTTGGAAAGATTGACAACATTTCCCCTAAATTTGGCAACAAGGCAAAGTTGTCCACTCTCAGCATTTTAATTCAAAACCACACTGCATGTTCTTACCAGTACAATATAGCAAGGGAAATAAAGCATGTAATTTGAGAAGGAAAAAATAAAGCTGTCTTTATTCACACACCACACAAGGGTTTTGTAGAAGAGTATATGAGATTTAAGTAAAGATTTGTGTAAATAATAGGTAAATTTGACAAGTTTTCAGTATATAAGATCAATATAAAACACCAACCTCATTTCCGTATGCAATTAACAATCAGAAATTAAAATTTTTCTTAAATTACTATATACTGTCACATCAAAATTAAGAAGTTCTTCAGAATAAATTTGACAAGAGATGTGCCAAACTAAGAGAACTGCTGAGAAGGTTTTAATCAATATCTAAAGAAATGGATAGGTAAATCGCTCTCATGAATTGAAAATTGTTCAGATGTCAATATGCTCCATATTGATCTTATAGATTTAATGCATTCAAGCTCACTAGTGCTCCTCAGAAACCCTATACAGGGTAGCCATGGGTTGGAACCAACTCAATGGCACTTAACAGTAACAACAAAGTCCCAACAAACCTCTTCATAGAAATTGACTATTCAATTCTAAAATTTAGACAGAAATGCAAACTACCTAAAATTACCAAAAAAAAAAAAAAAGCTAGAGGCCATACACTTCCAGATTACAAACCTATCTTCAATACATAGTAATTAATACATTTAATGTTAGCATGATAGACATGAGAATAGAACCTAGAAACAGACGCAGATGTTAACTATCTCTGAGGACAATATAATACTTTCAACAAATGTTGCTGGAACAATTGACTGTTGTTGTCGTTAAGTACTGTTGAGTAGGTTCTGACTCAGTGACCCTGTATAGGGTTTCTGAGGAGCAGCTGATGGGTTTGAACTGCCAACCTGTGGTTCACAGTCTAGTTGACTAGCCATAGTGAAAAAAAAAAAAATTACCCTTGACTCTTACCTCATGGGCAAATTTAACTAAAAATTTGTAAAATCTAAAGCCATTAAACTTCTTTTTAGAATTTTTCTTCTGAAAATTATGAAAAATCTATGTGACCTTGGGTTTAGCAAACATTTCTTCAAAGTGATACAAAAAGCACAAATGATAAAAAATGATAACATAAAGAACTGTAAATTTAACTTCATAACTTTTTAAAATGCTTGCTCTTTGAAATACATTGTTATATAAATGAAAAGAAAACGTTTCTCAAATCATATATAAAACAGTATTATACCTAGAACTTTAATGGTGGTGGTTTTGTGCTGTGAAGTCTGTTCCCAACTCATGGCAACCCCATATATGGCTTCTGTGTCTTTACAGGTACAGGAACAGAAAGCCTCATCTTTCTCCTGCAGAGTGGCTAGTAGATTTGAACTGCTGACCTTGCTGTTAGCAGCCCAATTTGCAACTCACTATATGCCTCTGAAACTCTATACAGGGTCGCTATGGGTCAGAACCAACTCAGCAGCACTTAACAACAGCAACATTTTACAGAGCTCCTTGAACATATTAATGGACTTTTATAATTAAACAGTAATAAGCAAAAATAAATAAATAAATAAAAATCAACCTAATTTAAAAATAAACAAAATATTTGCACGGACACTTTATCAAAGTAGTTACATGATGGCAAGCACTACATTGAAAAATGCTCAATATTTGTCAGGAAACATATACTAACAACACAATGAGCTGTCACTAAATACTCACTGGTGGTGGTGGTGATGTGCATTGGAGTCGGTTACGACTCATAGCGACTCTGTACAGGGTTTCCAAGGCTGTAAATCTTTACAGGAATAGAAAGCCTCATCTTTCTCCCACAGAATAGCTGGTAGTTTCGAACTGCTGACCTTGAAGTTTGCAGCCCGATTCATAACCACTACACTACCAGAGCTCCTTATATACTCACTGTTGTTGTTGTTGTGATGTGCCGTGGAGTCGGTTCCGATTCATAGCGACCCTGTACAAGGTTTCCGAGGCTGTAAATCTTTACGGGAGCAGAACGCCCATCTTTCTCCCACAGAATAGCTGGCAGTTTCGAACTGCTGACCTTGCAGTTCACAGCCCGATTCGTAACCACTACGCTACCAGAGCTCCTTATATATACTCACTAGTCAAAAAAAAATTTTTTTTAACTGATCATGCTGAGTGCTGCTAAGGATATGGAAAAAAATGAATCTTCTACAGTGTTGATAGAAAATTAAAACTATATAACCACTTGGAAAATAATTTGGCAATTTCTTAAGTAAAATATCCAGTTACCATGGAGCCCTGATGGCACAGTAGGTAAAGCACTCAGCTGCTAACCTAAAGGTTGATAGTTCAAACCTACCAGTACTCTGCAGAAAAAAGATGAGGCAGTTGACTTCCTAGAAGATTTACAGCCTTAGGAAATCTACGGAGCATATTTACTCTGTCCTAGAGGATCTCTATGAATAGGAATCTACTCGATATAGTGGGTTTGGTTTATCCAAGAGAAATGAAGGTATCTGTACATGCAAAAGTTTGCACACAAATGATTAATAGCAGCTATATTTGTAACAGCAAACTCCTGCAAATAACAAAATATCCATGAAAAGATAAATACATTTTTGTTGTTGTTAAGTGCCATCAAATCAGTTCTGACTCACAGTGACCTTGTATAGGGTTGCCAAGGAGCAGCTGGTGGGTTTGAACCGCCAACCTTATGGCTAGCAGTCTAGTGCTGATCCTACAGCATCATACCAGGATTATAAATACAATTTTATATATCCATAAAATGGAATGCTAACAATAAAAATGAACTATTTGCACGATGAATAAACTGAGTGAAAGAAGTCAGTAAAAATTCATAATGTGTAATTTTATTTGTATGCTAGAAATTGTAAGTAATTTATGGCAAAAGAAAGTAGATCATTGGTTGTTAGGGGAATATGGAGGTGTGGGGGGAAAGCAGTAGCTTTTGTAAGGGCCCAAAAAGCATTTGTAAGAGATCATGCATGCATATGGTGATGGCTTCATGGGCACTCATGTCAAAGTCATCAAATTAAACACTTTCAATAATGTAGTTTAATATACATCAGTTATATCTCAATAAAGTTATAAAGGAAGAGAGACAATGAAATCACTTAATAAATAACAAAAATGATAAGATTTCATGACTTCTAATCAAAATCTAGGGGACACCCTCAAAGAAATTTAACAGCACAGACTTTCCTTTGATGATCTGCTTCAAATTTAGTCCCATTTAGACGTGTGTCCTACCACTTTTTTCATTTAGTACTTTTACATACACATGAAGGTGAGTCAAAAAGTATTGCTATAAAAATCACAGAAACCTTTATTAAATAAAAAAATCAAAATACGAAGCTATTATTTCTTGATATATCTTCCATGTAGGTCTGTATACTTCTGAAGGAGGTGTTTCCATCTCTCTAAAGTGTAGTTTACCTATGTTTTATTGACTACGCAGAGGCTTTCGATTGCGTGGATTATGACAAGCTATGGACAACATTGCGAAGTATGAGTATTCCAGAACACTTAATTGTACTTCTGAGGAATCTGTACCTGGACCAAGAAGCAGTTGTTCGA
>NW_006408557.1:20477973-20479760 GCF_000296735.1 Chrysochloris asiatica
GAATTGATGGACTACAAATTGAAGTCTTTCAACAAAATGATGCAGCACGTGAGGCACTCAATCATCTATGCCCAGAAATTTGGAAGACAACTATCTGGCCAATTGACTGGAAGAGATCCATATTTATGCCCATACCAAAGAGATGTGATCCAACAGAATGTAGAAACCATTGGACAATATTACTGATATCACATGCAAGTAAAATTTTGCTAAAGATAATATAAAAACTTTGCAACCATACATTGATAGAGAATTTGCAGATGTTCAAGCAGGATTCAGAAAAGGACCGGACAGTGTTTTGTTCTGTTGTGCATAGGGATGTTATGAGTCAGTAATGACTTGATAGCACCTAACAACAACAAGGAACTCTGGTAGCATATTAGTTACGTGTTGGACTACTAACTTTAAGGTCAGCTGTTCAAAACTACCAGCTGTTCTGTGAGAGAAGATGAGGCTTTCTGCTCCCGTAAAGATTTGCAGCCTCTGAAACCCTATACAGGGTCACTATGAGTCAGAATCACCATCATTACCACCACCAACAACAACAATAATCCTTCCCCAATGAAGTCCTGGCATGGCACTTTAGGATAAGCTGGGGGTTGCTAACCCACCAGCCATTCTGCAGAAACCCTATACACAGGATCATTATGAATCAGAACTGACTTGACAACACTTAACAATAATCCTTCCCCAAAGAATTCTGTACTCTTCGATTTGCACTATATCTAAAGGAGAGTGTTGGCATTCTCTAGGGGCTCAAACCATGGTCCTTTTAAATATTCTTTTAGTTTGGAGAACAAAACGAAGTCTGACAGGGCAAGGACAGGAGCAGAAAGCCTCATCTTCATGGTAGATGGGATAAGCTTTCCCAGTTAAATTCCCCTTGAAGAATGAGCACGTACATTATGACGGGAGGTGGGGGGGGGCACTCCTTGGCACAAATTTCTTAACCTTTTTCTCACCAGTGCAATTTTCAATTTTTTGAAAACTTCTTTCTAATAAGCTCCCTTGATTGTTCTGTGTCCTTTAAGAAAACATACCAAAATGACTCCTTTGTTCACTGTCATCGAGTCAGTCCAGACTCATAGTGACCTTATGTAGGGTTTCCAAGGAATGGCTGGTGAGTTTGAACAACCAACTTTTTGGTTAGCAGTCCAGTGCTTGTCCTATAGTACACACCAGGACTTCTCTTTGGGACCCCGTACCCAAAAGGTTGCCATAATCTTCTTAGATAGCCTCTTTAAGTCAGTTTCAATTGGACCTTTTGATTTGAAGGCACTCTATAAGCACTGGGTGGAAAGATTGGTTTGAACCACAGGTCAGCAGTTCAAACTCACCAGTTGTTCCTCGGAAACCCGATACAGTGTTGCTATGAGTCAGAACCAACTCAGTGGCACTTAACAACAACAACAACAAGACTAAGGAGTCTTGATGTGGCAATGTAGTATAAGCAATGGACTGCTAACCACAAGGTTAGTGGTTCAAACCCACCAGATGCTCCTCAGAAACCCTATACAGGTTGCTATGAGTTGGAACCAGCTTGACAGTACACAATCATAGCAACAAGACTAATGCAAGTACATGACTGAGAGAACTTGTCTGCAGCTGTCCAGCAGTTGCAGAAACATATTTCATTTGGACTAAACTTTTGTATGTATGAACTAGAACCCTGGTAGTAATACTTTTTAACTTACCCTCATACTTACACACATAAAACTTTTCCCCATAAATTAGAATCATCACTCTATGTGTTGTTCTACAATGTTGCTGTTGTTGTTGTTGTTGTT
>NW_006408557.1:20479860-20480418 GCF_000296735.1 Chrysochloris asiatica
AAAGTGTAGGATCAGCAAAAAAGAGGAAGAAACCCAAGGAGATGGGTTAGCACATTGACAGCAACAATGGACTCAACTGTGAGGATGGCTCCACACCAGGCAGTGTTTTGGTCTTTTGTGCATAGGGTGCTATGAGGTGGAACAGACTTGATAGCACGTAACAACAACAAACATTACTATTACTATAGTTGCTGGCATTCTTTTCCTTCATTACCTCAGTGTCATGAATAATGCCCAAGTAATTCTTAGAAGAAAATAAAAGTCTTCTTTAACTGGCTTACCTAAGTAACTCAGGAAGTGAAAGTTTGGGGTTTGTAGTGTCAGGTGGGCATTTCTTAAAGATGTTATGAAGCACTAACCATTGAAGAGACCGGCTCCACACCATTCTCTATTCAGAGTGTATCCATTCCACTCTAATCTTCTCTCCCACCTGATTCTAAATGACCTAACTTCTCTAGAGGTCAATATATGCATGTGTGGTCACGAGGACAGCCAACTGCATGTAACGGACCAGTTTAGAGAATAAACAATGTATTGGGGTTGTAAAATGCTTAGAAA
>NW_006408557.1:20481151-20484088 GCF_000296735.1 Chrysochloris asiatica
TGTAAATCTTTACGGGAGTAGAAAGCCTCATCTTTCTCCCGTGGAACAGCTGGCTGGTAGTTTCGAACTGCTGACCTTGCGGTTCGCAGCCCAATTCGTAACCACTATGCTACCAGAGCACAATGTTGCTGTTACTCACTCGGTAATAGGTTTAGAAAGACATTTCATGCCATCATATATAAATCTGCTGCACCCTTTTAAACAGATGCATAGTATTAATTATATGGATACATTTCATTATTTTATTCTCTACTGATGGATTCAAAAACATTTTTGTACAAGTACATGTTTATATCTTTAGAAATACTTCTTTTTAAATCCCAGATCATCAATATTTATTTGTTCAGTCAATGAACTGTTGCATCTGTCTTTCTCTGATCCCTGTACCGATATACAAAAAAGAATATTCATTCAATATTCAGAAAGGCGTTACATTCTAAGGGAAGAGGCAAACAGGTGCTCTCTGAGAGGAGCAGCACAGGAGGCTGGGAAAAAAACAAGTAGAAGTACTCCACCTAGTGGTTCAATATAAATTACCCCTCTTATAAGTATCCTTTCTCTCCAAATTACTACAAATTCAGCAAAACTAGTTCCTTCTCTTTTAAGTCTTTCTCCTTCCCCCAAGACATTTCTAGCACAGGGCTCTGGACACTGGTGCTTCAGTCAGAGCTGCTGGCCAATAGACTGAAGTTATGTTGACACCGTATCCTGTATCCTTCTGGTCCACTGACTGAGGCCAATCCCACCTAGCAAGGACAATAAAGACCTGTGTTCAGTGTCCCTTCCAATAGAGAGTTCTGGACTCCATAGAATCCACTGTCTACTCTTTTCCAGGCACCATGAAGTCCCTATTGTTTACTCTTGCAGTCTTTATGCTCCTGACCCAGTTGGTCTCAGGTAAAGAGAATCTTGGGTAAGAAGAAACACTGACCAAGAACAGGGATCCTGCATATGGAATTCTTATTATTCAATTGTCCATGGAAGTAGGGGGAGGGGTTCTTAAGCTGTAGAGGTTAAGGGGGCACCCCTAGAATGGCTTACGGCAAAGCCCTGTTGCTGACTGGAATTGGGGTGGGGGGGTGATGTGAGCCCTGTAGTCACCTCCAAAGGCAGAGATGCCCTGATGTCCCAAACTTCTCACTGTTCTCTCACTTAGGACAGCCCAGTTCAATTCTGTGTTACTTCACTTTGTATGCCACTGAATATTACCTCATGCAGTAACAATTCTGTCACTTTTTGCCCAATTATTTTTCTTGATCCCACCTCTCTCTTTGCTTTTTCATTCTTGGATCTAGGAACAGGGCAGGGAATGCAGGTTTTTAAATATCTTTAAAACTGTCAGATGGAGGATGGATGAAAACTATTCTGAGTGGACGTGGGGAAAAGATTCAGAATTCAGCTCTATTATGTAAGCATTTCCTTCTCATTCATCTTTATAAAATTAAGTCAGGCATATCGCAAGTATTTTGGAAACAGAAAATACTGAGTACAATTTTATCACTCCTTTTATTTTCTACATTGTGACCAAGTGATGCATGTTTTTTATCCATTTGGTGGGAGGGTGGTAATCAGGACAATTTTCATAGGACTATAAATATTCTTTGAAAACACAATTTACAATAGGTACTTATAATCTTGTCATATTTTGTTCTAACATTTACTTGAAGAAATCTCTATTGTGTCATAGAGATTTGATGATTTTTTCTACTTAAATTATTTTTTCCTACATATCCTTATTACAAATAATGTAATACTCATACATCATTTCTCATATATATGCATATTGTAAAGGCTCCATTTCTATGCCATAAAGGAATCGTTTATTTTAAGTGATCAAATGGTTACATTATTGTATTAGTGCTATCTTGTTAAATTTTGGATATTTTAGCTGAGAAGTATATTAACTTTGATATTTTATACTAGTGTAAATATTTCCTAGTGTGTTGGCTATTTTTAGCACTTCTGTATATAGGCCTCCTGGTGTGGTTCTGTAGGATCAGTACTGGACTGCAAACCACAAAGTCGACAGTTCAAACCCACTAGCTGCTCCTCGGAAACCCTATACAGGATTGCTATGACTTGGAACCGACTCGATGGCACTTCAGCACAACAGTAACAATTGATATATGATGTGCACATCATAAAGTTCACCTGTTTAAAATTTACAGATTTTACAAATGAATTTTGGTTTGTTTAGAGTTGTTCAAACAACACCATAATCCCATAATCTCAAAATGAACCCTTATACTCAACAGCAGTCATTCTTCATCCCTGCCCCCTGCCCAAAGCAATCATTTATTGACTGATTTATAACTTTTTATTGATTTTTTTAAGGAACAAAAATTTCATTTTCATATAAAATTCCCTGGTAGTTTTCCCTTGCATTCTTCATTAGCTTAGAAAGTTCTTTTCCATGTTAGGGTAATTTTATGTTCCTATAGAAACCCACATTTTCTATTTTCTATGGTTCTGTGCTTTACAATGTACTCAGTCCTGCTTGCAATTTTCAAATACATGGCACAAAGTAAGAAACTAACTTTTTAAAGATGGACTACCTAATAAAAACAGAGTTGTATAATAACTCCAGAGCTTGCTTCTAAAGATAGTTTTGCCCTCTAGGAGTTGCAGCACTGTTAAAATAGGACTGAGTAGTGTTTCATGCTGTTGAACATGGGGTGGCTATGAATTGGAACTGACTTGATGGCAGCCCTGGTGTGGCACTCCAGGATAAGCACTGGACTGCAAAATTGGTTTGAACTGCAAGGTCCGCGATTTAAACTCACCAGCTGCTCCTCCTCAGAAACCCTATGTTGTTGTTGTTGTTGTTGTTAGGTGCCATCGAGTCGGTACCAACCCATGGCAACCTTATGTACAGCAGAATGAAACAATGTCCGAACCGGGGTCAACCTCACTACTGTTGCCACACTTGAGTCCATT
>NW_006408557.1:20489632-20496279 GCF_000296735.1 Chrysochloris asiatica
AACCATACATTTAATTTAATCTCAATGATGGACTCTCTCAGTATAACATCACTGACGCCACTCCCTCCCTGTGTTTCTTGTTTCCATTCCTCCTTCTTTCCCACCCTCCTGAATTTTTTCCTAAAGTAAATGTTGCTCTTTTGATCTCAAATCATTAACCATTTGAGATCAAATGAAACCAACACTAGTGTTGCTGTCTCCGTAGCCTGAGAATTTAGTTACAGGGCTGAACAGAGACCACAGACCATAGTCTCAAGGTTCCACCTGTCTCTATCTAATGAGTAAACCTGGTCTTTCTAAAATTTTGAGTTTTGCTCCACATTTTCTCCTACTCTGTTCAATGTGATCCCTTCCAGAGCAATTGGTAGAGGTAGCCAGGCACCATCTAGTTCTTCTGGTCTCAAGGTTGCAGAGACTGATGTTCACATGTTCCATTAGTCCATTGGACAAGCATCTTCAGTTTTCATCTTTCTTCTTTCCTTCAACCAGGGAGAGACCAATAGTTGCACCTTAGATGGCCACTCATGAGCTTTTAAGATACTAGTCCTCTCACCAAAGTCAGATGTAGAACACTGTCTTTGAGGACTATTTTAAGCTGCATCCTTTTTATCTTTCATATTTAGATTCAATTTCTTAGATCACCATATCAAGTAGCTTTATTCACTGCTCTATTAAATCACATTATTTCTTTCCTTTATGGTACTTATAACAATCTGTAGTTATTTTATTACTTGTTTATATTCTTTCTTCTCCTTTTCAATGGAAGCTTCCAACATCTTACCTGCCATGTTCATTACACACTCAGCATACATATGTTTTGGTTGAATAAAGGAATAAATACAACATAGAGCAAGATAAGAAAGAGTTTAAGTATATCTTCAGGGCCCTTTAGGTGTTAAGTAAGTAATGTGATGGTGGTGGTGGTGATGTGCTGTGGAGTCAGTTCCGCCTCACAGCAACCCTGTATAGGGTTTTCAAGACTGTAAATCTTCACAGGAGCAGAAAGCTTCATCTTTCTCCGATGGAATAGTTGCAAGTTTTGAAATGCTGGCCTTGAGGTTAGCAGACCAGCTGGTAACCACTATGCTGCCAGAGCTCCTTTAGCAATGTGATAGAAAATTTTATATATTATGTAATATACACATCTATATGGGCACAGTCTGCAAAATACCTTTCTTGTCAATATATTCTTAGTATAATGACTCATATTTTTATTCATAAAATTACTAAGAATGTACTATATCTTAATATTGTTGCTGTTAAGTGCCATTGAGTTGGTTCTGGCCCATGGCAACACTGTATAGTATTTTTGAGGAGCAACTGGTGATCTTGAACCGCCAACCTTGTGGCTCAAATCAACTTTGCAGTCCAGTACATTAACCCACAGTGCCCCACTAGGACTCCATATCTCAACATTATAATCAATGTTTATATATAACAAGTTTATACAAACATGCTTATTTCTCAATTCATTTTAATGACACAATATGTAAGACAAGTCTAGTTATTTTCCAAATATTATTTGTAGAACCTCAGAAACATGTTGAGACAATTTGAAACCCTGACCAAGCATCAACAAAAGCCACATGTGTTTTAGATAATCCTTAGAAGCATAAATGAAATGATTTAAGCATTTTATAATTTAAAATAGTATCTTATGAGTTCTACTTAGATATTTAAGTGTGCTTTGGTTACATTCTAGGAAATTGGTTGGAGATTTTATATGATGCTATGTGGGTTATATTTTTTCCTGTTTAAAATAATAAGAAATAGAATTTTGCATGCAGAATTCTAATTTCAGAAATGAAAAACTCATACATATTTCTATAAATCTACATAAGTATAAATATAGAAAATGTCATTCCTCAGAGGAGGATTCTATTATTAGGGAAAATGCAACTAATCGAATAGGCAGTGCTCAAAGAGAAAAATTTGCCATTTTTTTCATTACTTTTGATAAATACCTTTGAATTAATGGTTTATATACTTCTTTTATGCAGAAATGTGGAAAAAATGTGATCACAAAACTGGATATTGTAGGAGGAAGTGCAGAATTGGAGAGTCTCAGAAAGCTCATTCTAATTGGAGATGTAGCAAGCGTAAAGTGTGCTGTATTATGAATAAGGATGACAAGTCTACCCAGTCAGATCCCTGCCAAAAACTCTTTATATCAACTACTAAGACATATCAGCAATCAAGAACTGGAGTAAACTACAACACAATGACCACTGCTTCTCCTTGAACATGCTGGCCTGTCTCCTGACCTAGCTTCTCTAGTTCATTAAAGTAAAAGGGCTTTTTCTGGTGTCAGTCTTCTTCTCCAGCTCCTTTCCACCCCACCCCCAAACAACGTTTTGAAAGGGCATTACAATTTAGTGGCTCTGGCAGTTCCAAGGTAGAGATATAAATAAAACAGAGGCCAGGAACAATTGACAGAGAGTCCAAAAATTTCATTCTGAACAGATGGATAGAAGTTATGTTGTCCTTGAAGATAATTCCTAACCCACAGGTCCACAGTCTGTCTATGGTAGTGATGGTCAAGCTTTGTGTATCAGAAACACCTGTAAGGATTCCTAACACTAAGATTGCTAGGCCTCACCTCCAGGGATACTGATTCAGTAGGTCGGTGGTGGTGGTGTTTTTAAGTGCTGTTGAGTTGGTTTCAATGCATAGTGGCCTTGTACAGGGTTTCTGAGGAGCAGCTGGTGGGTTTGAATGGCTGACCTTGAGGATAGTAGGCGTGTTTACCCTACAGCATCATGCCAGGACCTGAGAATTTGCGTTTCTCACAAGTTCCTAAAATATGCTGATGGTACTCATCCAGGGAACACACTTTAAGAATCACTGGCCTATAATAGTTAATGATTGAAGACCTCCTGTTGATACACTTTTCTACATATGTACTGTATGTTGCTTTTTCTATATATGTAGTTTTGAACTGGTTAATATTACAAAAACAGCCCTATGCAATGCTTTCACACTTCTTTTCTTAATAGATTTCATACAACAACCTTGTTGTTGCTGTTATTGATTTTCATCGAGTCAATTCCAACACATGGGGACCCCATGTGTGAAGAGCAGAGCTGCTCCACAAGGTTTTTAAGACTGTGACTTAAGAAGGGGATTGCCAGACCTGTCTTTTGAGGCATATATAATGAGTTCTAACTGCCAACCTTTTAACTAGTATTCAAGAATTTAACTATTTGCACCACCCAGGGACTCAGGACTCACAACAACCTTGTTGTTTTTGTTAAGTGCTGTTAAGTAGGTTCCAAGCTACAATAACCCTGCAGAGGATGGCCGAAGAGCGGCTGGTGAGCTTGAACCACTGACCTTGCAGTTAGTATTCGAGTGCTTATCCTACAGCACCACACCAGGACTCCCACAACAATCTTACAGTATAGGTATTGGGACCTCGCTTTGCTGTTGTTAGGTGCCATCGAGTCGGTACCAATTCATAGCAATTCTATGCATAACAGAATGAAACATTGCCTGATCCTGGGCCAACCTCACAATCGTTGCTCTGCCTTGCTTTAGAGAAAGGGTAACTTGATTTGTAAGCATTAGAACTGAGACAGACTTAGTTGACTACTGAGAACATCCTGCTTGATGTTCTGCAATTGTCAATTCTCCCTCAGGGTCCCTGGCTAGCAAGCTTGAGAGCGGCCATTGTGTTGGATTTTCGTCCATGACACCGGTCCTCAGCATCTCAGTACTTGCGGTCTCCTACAATGTCACATGCTGTATTCTAGATCACTGCTTAAATAGATCCATTATCTCTTTTATTCTTACAAATTTTATTCAAAGATAGGAACCATTTTATCTTCTGTTATCATTTTCAAACTATGTTATGTCATAACCTAGGTTATGAAGATATAAAGGGGTATTTTAAAGGACTGAAAGACTTTTGGGTGCTACTGAATCTCACCTTTGTTTATTCTAGATCTCCCCCCAAGGAAACAGGGCCCTGCCTCCTTCAAGAAACGCATCTGTAATCTATGTCAATATGTAACAGGAAATTTGAGAGATGGAACATTCCAATTAGTATGACATTGAGCATCTTACACTGTAGCTGGAAGAGCCTGTGAACTCACACAAACGTGTGTGAATGCAGATAAGTCACTTCAGTACAGGAGATTATTCATTGTCACAACACTTTTGAACAATGGGCAGTTGCCTTCTCATCTTTGAGCATAACTTTATGAACTTGAAAAATAGAGAAATATCTAATCCCACTCAGGGTGTTCTGAAGTCTGCTAGAATAGTATGTTAAAATATCAACCACTTAATAAGAACTTAGGTGAAGCAGGTTCTGGTTTGTGGATAAAAACTAGAAAGGGCACATTTAGTTAAGGCCCTGCCACTGAACCATGGCTGTTCTGTGTGGGTGTTTGTAATCACAAAGCCACATTTCACTCAGCTCATTATTATTCAAAGTTATAGCGATTCAAGGCTCATGGAATCCCTTTGAACAATCTGATGGGGTTTTGTAAATTCCTGGTAGAACATGCTGTGCTTTCTCCTCCAGAATCACTTTGATCACTACCTTAAAACGTCTTAGCACCATGGTCACTTAAACCAGGGGTGAGGAATACAGTCTTAGTACTGCCATCAGAAACTCCACCCTCCTGTCCTCTTGGCTGGCACCCATGTTTCATTTCATGCTCATACCTAAGGGGTAGGTGACCTTTCTCTGCCTTTGGGTTTCACTTGTGCAGTCTAGGAAGGAGAAAGAAAAGGAAACTTCACTGTGTGATAACCCATGATGATCAGTTGACTAAGAATAAAACCTTGAGTCTGGTTTACAGATGGCTCACATGATATACAGGCACCACTCAAAGGTAGACAGCAAAAGCACCACCTCTCCTTTCTGGGATCTCCCTGAAGGACAGTGGTGAGGAGAAATACTCCCAATGGGCAGAAATTCTAACAGTAGTTAACAGTAACCTGGTTGTTAACTTTGCTTAGAAGGAGAACTGACCAGGTGCACTACTAATTCATGTGTTATGGCCAATGGTCTGGCTGAAGGGTCAAGGAAGGAACATGATTGGAAAATTGGTGACAAGGGGTTATGGGAAGAGGCATGTGTATAGACCTTAATGAAGAGGCCAAATAAGTAAGATATTTGTGTCTTGTGTGAATATTCACCAACGGGTGACTTCACCAGTGGAAATTTTAACAATTAAGAAGATAAAATAATGCATTCTGTGGAAACTACTCATCCTCTTTCCCCAATCTCTCCTACCATTGTCCAATGGGATCATGGACAAAGTGGTCATGGTGACAGGCATGGAGGTTATACATGGACTCAGTGACATAAACTCACCAAGGCTGACTTGGTTACAGTCACTATTGAATACCCAACCTGCTAGCAACAGAGACCAACACTTAGTCCCTGAAATGGCACCATACCTTGAGGCAATCAGCCAGCAACATGGTGACCGGTTGATTACTCTGGATATCTTCCATCATGGAAGGGACAGTACTTCATTCTTACTGGGATAGACACTGATACAGATTTACCTTCCATTCAACCAATGATTCTGCCAAAACTACTATCCACAAAATCATAGAATGTCTTATCATTGTCATGATATCCTGCACAGCATTACCTATGATCAAGGAACTCATTTCCCATAAAATGGACCCATGCTCATGGAATTCACTGGTCTTACCATGTTCCCCATTATCTTGAAGCAGCATGTTTTGGTAGAACAATGAAAGAGCCTTCTAAAGATACAACTATGACACCAGCTAGAAGGCAACAATTTGCATGGTTGAGACAGTGTTCTCTAGGAAGTTGTATCTGATCTAAACCAGTGCCTGATGCATGGCAGTTTCTCCCATGGCCAAGATTCACAGTTCCAAGAATCAAAGGATGGAAATGAGATTGGCACTCACTATTATCCCTAATGACCCACTTGCAAAATTTCTGCTCCCTGTCCCCACTCCCCTATACTCTGCAGGTCGGGAGGTCTTCATTACAAAAGAAGAAATACTCCCACCTGGAGACACAATATCAATTCCATTTCATTGAAAGTTAAGAATGCTACTCAGTCACTTTGGTTGCCTCATTCCTCTGAATCAACAAGCAAAGAAGGGAGTTACCATAGTGGCTGATGAGACTGACACAGATTACCAAGGGGAAATTGAATTGCTGTTGCATAGTGGAGGTGAAAAGAGCATGTCCGGAATACAGGAGATCACTTAGGGCATCTCTTTGTACTACCATGCCCAGTGATTAAAGTCAATGGGAAACTGCAGCAACCCAATTCTAACATGACTATCAATGGTCCAGACCTTTCAGGAATGAAGGTTTTGGTCACCCCACCAAGCAAAGAAACATGACCAGTGAGGTGCTCACTAAAGATAAAGGGAATATGGAATGGGTGGTTGAAGACCACATGACCAATTGCAGTAATAAGGATTATAATAGTTAGGAGTATTTCTTTCTTGTTTTATTATAAGTATATATGTGTGTGTATGTATTTGTGTGTGTGTGTGTGTGTGTGTATATGTTGTTGTTTGTTGTGAAGTGCCGTCGAGTCAGTTCCTTAGTGACCCTATATAGGGTTTTTGAGGAGTGACTGGTGAGCTTGAACCACCGACCTTGCAGTTCAAATGGCCCTTAGTGACCCTATATAGGG
>NW_006408557.1:20496379-20497207 GCF_000296735.1 Chrysochloris asiatica
TAAAGATTTACACCCTCGGAAACCCTGTACAGGGTCGCTATGGGTCGGAACCGACTCGATGGCACTTAACAACAACAACAACAAGCATTGCCTAAGAAGATGTTCCTGGCCTATTGCATTCTTGAAATGATGAGTTTCAACTTCAGTTTGTCTCCCTACCTCTGGGATATTGTTGACATATATCATATGCTTGTATTCTCCTCTAACACCATAACTTAAATGTACCAATTCTTCCATCTTTCTAAATGGAAGGACCATGAGAAAGCTTCTCAGTTTCCTTTCTAGAAAAGCAATTCAGGGTTAGTCTGTGAGATTTGTCAAGTCAAGGAACCTGGGTGGCACAAGTAACTTGAAACTGGCTGCTAACCCAAATGTTGGCAGTTAGAACAAAAAAATTCTGCAGAAGAAAAGGCCTGGTGACCTAGAGTCCTGGTGTGGTGCTGCGGGCTAATGTACTAGACTGCAAAGTCAGTTTGAACTGCAAGGCTGGTGGTTCAAACAGCTGCTCCTTGGAAACACTATACAGGAAACCCTATGAGTCAGAACCAACTCAACAGCACTTAACAATAACAACAACCTGCTTCCAGTATGATTATACCCATGAAATCCTACCAAGCAGTTCTACTCTTGTACATGGATCCCCATGAGCTAGGGGACTGATTCAATGGCAACTAAACAATTTGTTGTTGTTGTTAGGTGCCATTGAGTTGGTACCAACTCATAATGACCCTATGTACAACAGAACAAAACACTGCTCGGTACTGGGCCAACCTCCCAATTGTTGCCTCGCTGGAGCCCATTGATGCTGCCACTTTGCCAATCCATCTC
>NW_006408557.1:20497594-20499334 GCF_000296735.1 Chrysochloris asiatica
CCATCAGGAGAGGAAAGAAAGATTAACTTGATCTGGGATTTCAATCCACATATCCCAGCTGAAGAGAGACATTTTAGTGTCGGCTCCAAGGAGAAGATGCTGTGGCAGTTAGGAGAGAGGCAGTCATAAAAGGAGTTGCTGGAGAGGACATTAAAGTCAAAAAACCATTGTGGAGAGGCATGAAGGATACAGAAGAATAGTAAGAGTAGAGTAAGAAGAAGAGCAAAAAACAACAGTTTCTCAATATATCAAGGTCTTCGTTAGTTCATGGCCTTAGAATATGGTTTTCACTTTGCTTAAAACACTTCCTCTAGCTTTTTCCATAGTTGCATCCTTTTTCTTTAAAAAAATATTATGCATTGAATGTAAACTACCACATAATTCACAATAAAACATTTTTAAAAAAGAATATCATACAGAAAGAAAAAGTTTACTTGAAAGAAAAGACCAAAATGAATGTCATAAGAGACTCTAAAACTTTCTCTTGAACAGAGAGCTGCGAAAGCAATTGAAAGAGATGATAAAATTAAAAAGCTCAATAGAAAATTTCAAAGGGCAGCACTAGAAGACAAAGTCAAGTATTATAATGAAATGTGCTAAGATCTGAAGTTAGAAAACCAAAAGGGAAGAACACATTCAGCTTTTCTCAAACTGAAAGAATGGAAGAAAAAAAATCAAACCTTGGGTTGCAATATTAAATGATTCTATGGCCAAAATATTGAATGACAAAGACGATATCAAAGGAAGATGGAAGGGATTCAGAGTACAAAAAAGAATTGCTTGCTATTCAACCATTTCAAGAGGTATTATATGAACAAGAACTGATAGTATTGAAAGAATAAATCCAAGTTATACTGAAAGCATTAGTGAAAACAAGTCTCCAGGAATTAATGGGATACTAACTGAGATGTTTCAGTAAGCTGATGCGGCTCTTGAGGCACTCACACTTCTATTCCAAGAAGTAAGTTTAGAAGACAGCTACTTGGGCAAGTGATTGGAAAAGATCCATATTTGTTCCCACTCCAAAGAAAGGTGACCTAACAGAAGGTGGAAGCTATCAGACAATATCACTAATATGACATGTAAGTAAAATTTTACTGAAGATAATTTTTAAATGACAGCAGCAGTACATCAACAGGGAGCTGCCAGAAAATCATGCCGGATTCAGAAGAGGACATTAACCAGGGGATACCATTGCTGACATCAGATGGATCTTGAATGAAAACAGAGAAAACCAGAAAGCTACTTGTGTTTCATTGACTGTGCAAAGGCATTTGACTGTGTGGATCATAAATAACTATGGATAACAGTGCAAAGAGTGAGTATTCCAAAACACTTAATTGTGTTTATGAGAAACCTGTATGCAGTTGTTGGAACAATAACAAGGGGATACTGAATGATTTAAATCAGGAAAGGTGTGAGCCACAGTTGTATTATTTCACCATACTTGTTCAATCTGTATGCTGAACACATAATCTGAGAAGCAGGGTTATATAAAGAAAAATGTGGCATCACGATTGCAGGAAGACTTGTTAAACAACCTGTGATATGCAGATGACACAACCTTGCTTGCTGAAAACAAAGAGAGCTTGAAATGCTTACTGATGAAGATCAAAGACTATAGCCTTCACTATGGATTGCACCTCAATATAAAGAAATTGAAACAGAAATGGCTACAATCATACATTGACAGAGAACTTCCAGAAGTTCAAGCTGGATTCAGAAGAGGCCGTGGAATGA
>NW_006408557.1:20506319-20509815 GCF_000296735.1 Chrysochloris asiatica
CGACCTTGCAGTTCAAATGGCCCTTAGTGACCCTATATAGGGTTTTTGAGGAGTGACTGGTGAGCTTGAACCACCGACCTTGCAGTTCAAATGGCTTTGTAGTCTGGTGCATTAGCCCACAATGCCATACCAGGACTGAACTGACTGTCTCTCTCTCTCTCTCTCTCTCTCTCTCTCTCTATCTATCTATCTATCTATCTATGCCACTCCTCAGAAACCCTATACAGGGTCGCTAAGGGTTGGAACCGACTCAATGGCACTTCAAAACAGACAACAACATATATATAATGGCAAAGCCATTTGAACTGCAAGGTCGGCGCTTCAAGTTCACCAGCCACTCCTCAGAAACCCTATACAGGGTCACTATGGGTCAGGATCGACTCAATGGCACTTAACAACAATATGTATATATATAGTGCTCTGGTAGCGTTGTGGCTATGAGTCGGGCTGTTAACCTCAAGGTCAGTAATTCAAAACTACCAGCCATTCCATGGGAGAAAGATGAGGCTTTCTGCTCCTGTATATAAGATGTAAATAGGGATAGTACATTTTTTTTTGCATGCATATTAGTTGTATCGTGCTAGGCACAAATGTTACTTTGTAACTATCTTTATTTATATTTTAATGAAATATAAATATATTAAAGTATATTTTAAGGAGATATGTGCAGGTGCCAAGTTGACAAAGGGTGAACTGTGATGTTACATTTGTGCACCAATTGACCTTATGTACTGATGAAATTATCCTCTATGATGTGATATGATAGTAAGTTGTAAGGGGAGTTTTATTGGGGGTGTGGCCTGCATCCAATGTATATTGTTTTGTTAAGTGCTGTCAAGTCTCATAGTGACCCTGTATAGGTTTTTTTGAGGTTGTAAATCATTGCAGGAGCAGAAAGCCTGCAGCTTGTGGGCTTAAACTGTGGACCTTGTGCTTATCCTCTAGAACCACAAAAAGTTCATGGAAATTTTCCAGTATATTTTTATATAAACCAAACTAATGAAGTACTTCTCTGGTTTGGTTCCTCTAGAGCAGCCAGCCTAAAATGACTATTAAATAATAATAGTCATTCAAGATTTTATTTTACCTGGTGGCATTATTTTTCTGGAACATATATTTGACTAGCTTCTGTTTACTACATGTATTCCTTTCATTTATTTTACAATTCATTACATGGGAACTAAATTTTCTTATTGCAAACATTTGGAAGAAAACTCACATATCTGTGTCAGTTGAAAGAAAGAAACAAAGAAGTTTGGAGCAGAAACCAGAGGAATGAACTGACAATAAATATTTTATATGAAAACATTTGATCATTCTCACTAATACTAACTCTGTTCCCTAGTCAAAGATCTTGTCCTAGGATACTTGGCTTTCAGAAAGCCCCTGAATGTTAGAGCATCTGTAGGTTGATAATTGTCATTGAAAATTCTTCACCTGACTTAAACCATCAGTAACAGTACTGATCATAAGCCCACAAAGCCTTCCTATCTTCCACATCTCTAACTTGCTTCTTTCATGGAAGGTGGTATGAACATGCAGTCCTCTCCTACTCCACTGTGATGTCACACTATGCTCACGATATGCCTGCAGGCTGTCAGAACAATTAGATCTTGATGTTCCAAGAAGGAAGCAGTAGTCCTTTGCCCCTGCAATGTGTACCATGCTTCTTGGAGAACTCAGTGTGCTATTGGAGATCTGCTGAGGCATGAATATGTTTGTTATTATGGTGTATTGTGTCTCAATTATAGCTGTGGTGCAGCAATATGCCATATAAACAACTTTTCCAAACCTTGTAAGCACAGTGGTGGAGTGTGACATACATTTTGCCAATGCTGTATAAGGAATCTCTTAAATGAAGAAAGGGAAGAAAGATTCAGGTGCCATGTGTCCACTAGTCTTTACTTCCCCCTCCTCCACTTCCTTCTGCATAGAACATAGAATACTGGAGGCAATGCAGCTATTTCATAACCATAAGGCAAAGAGACATGATAAGAATGTGTGAACAGAAAGGTAGAAAGTGCCCGTGCACCTGACAGTATGGTGAAACTTTTATAGAATATGTGGACTTTATGTCACATGAAAAAAATAAAACCTGAATTTGTATAAGACAATTTTTTTTTGCTATGTTTGATATTTTAGCCTATTGTGCTACCTAACTGGTACATCAATGTGATTCAGAAGTGTAACTCTTTAAAGTAATCGTTTTTTTAAAGTTTTCAATTCTCTTTACAATGTCGCCAAGAGTTTGCTCTTGACTACTACCATAAATGTTGGCAGTTCAAACCCACCAAGTGCTACCATGGTATTTTAATTCAACAAAATACAGGCCTGGTAATCTGCTTCCATTAATAGTAGTTAAGAAAACCATATGGAAAAGTTCTACTCTGTAACACATGGGATCACGCTGAGCCAGAATTGACTTGACATTAACTAACAACAATTTGTACATTCCAGTTGATTTTCAAGGATATGAGGGGAAGTTTACAATATATTATTGAGTGGGGGAAATATTTTAATAAATCTAACAAGAGTTGTGCTACGATTCATCCTCATGGCCCAAAATTCATCCAAGTGATCAACAGGTATACTGGGGAACACTAGTAAAGTATGCTCATCATGGAATAGTCAACAACTCAAGATCAAGAGGACAACATTTACCAAAGGACAAAGTTCAGAAGGACTGGGAGGGAGGGTGAAATGGAAATAACAAAAGGGAGGAAGTGGGATAACTGCTGATGCAAGGAGAGGATTAACAGTGATCTGACAGAGCTAGCCTATGTGTTGTAAACCTTCACCCCTCCAATGTGAATAAGTCAGGACTGCTGTTGATGTTAAGTCAACAGTGTCATCAAGTTGGTTCTGATCCATAGCAGCCTTATATAGGGTTTCCAAGGAGCAGCTGGTGAGCTTGAACTGCCGACCTTGCAGTTCAATCAGTGTTGCAGTCTGGCACATTAGCCCACAGTGCCACACCAGGACTCCAAGTCAGGATTAGAGGCAGTTATATTAATGAATGATTATACACATGGACCTCACCAGATGGAATACACAGAAATCAAATTGACTACATCTGTGGAAAGAAACAATGGAAAAATTCCATATCATCAGTCAAAACAAGGGTAGGGGCTGATTGTGGAACAGACCATCAATTGCTCATATGCAAATTCAAACTGAAGCTGAAGAAAATGAAAACAAGTCCATGAGAGACAAAATATGACCTTGACTATATCCTACCTGAATTTAGAGATCACTTGAAGAACAGATTTGATACATTAAACACTAAAGACCAAAGAACAGAAGAATTGTGGGATTACATCAAGAAATCATACATGAAGAAAGCAAAAAGTCATTAAGAAGACAAGAAAGAAGGAAAAGATTGAAATGGATGTCAGAAGGGACACTGATACTTGCTCTCCAGTGTAGAGATGCTAAAGCAAATGGAAGAAATGAGGAGGTACAAGAGCTGAACAGAAAATTTCAAAGGTCAGCTTGA
>NW_006408557.1:20539563-20541847 GCF_000296735.1 Chrysochloris asiatica
CAAGAGAAAGATGAGGCTTTCTGCTCCGGTAAAGATTTACAGCCTCGGAAACCCTGTACAGGGTCGCTATGACTCGGAACCGACTCCACAGCACATAACAACAACAATAGGAACTCTGCTGCCACATCCCTCCCACACTTACTCCTTGAGCTCCTTGACTGGCGGAACCCTCCAGCGTTTTTTCCTCTCCAAGTCCCGCAGTTGCTCTGGGTTTTGTTGGTGATGTTTTTCATTTTGTTGCTTCACTACTTTTGTTTGTTTATTCTTTCTTATAATCTTTTTTTTTCTTTCCATTCCCTTGAATTTTACCATTTATATCTCTACCTTTTTTCCTTTCTTTTCTTCTGTTTCTCATTTCCCCTCTTCTTTTTTTCCTTTTGATTTTTTTTTTTTTAACTACTTTCTACAATCTTTCTCTTTTCATATTCCTTCTCCCTGGTTTCCCCAAGTGTTCTTTTGTTTTGTTTTTTAATTTATTTATTTTCTCTTATTATAGCCCATTTTCTTTACCCTTCTTTCTCTTTTTAGTTATACTATTATTTTTTGCAGATGCTGCTTGTTTTTGTTTCTTTTTTCTCTTCATTTTCAGTTGCTTGTCTTTTTTTTTTTTTTTTTTTTTATGTGTATGTTGAAGAATGGGAGGTCTCCTCTTTCTCACCAGACAGAGACCGCAAAGGTTTCTATACAACCCAGCCTCAACCATATCCTCTGTAGCTCCACCCACTGCACAAGAGTCAATACCAGCTCCTTTACCACAGTTAAATATTATGGTGAAATGTGCAAAGACCTGGAGTTAGAAAACCAAAAGGGAAGAACATGCTCAGCATTTCTCAAGCTGAGGGAACTGAAGACAAAAATCAGACATTGGCTTGCAGCACTGAAGGATTCTATGGACAAATTATTGAACAATGCAGAAAGCATCAAAAGAAGATGGAAGGAATACACAGAGGTATCACTGTACCTTGCTTTCTGAAAGCAAAAGGACTTAAATATTTACTGATGAAGATCAAAGACCACAGCTTTTAGGTTGCATCTCAATGTAAAGAAAACAAAACTCCTCACCACTGGATCAATAAACAACATCCTCATATAAATGTAGAAAAGATTGAAATTGCCAAAGACTTCATTTTGCTCAGATAAACCATTAACACTCTTGGAAGAAGCAGTCAAGAAATAAAACAATTATATTGCATTAGGCAAAACTGCTGCACAAGACCTCGTTTAAATGTTGAAGGGCAAGGATATCAGTTTTAGGACTAAGATGTGTCTGACCCAAGCCATGGTATTTTCAATTACCTCATATGCATGTGATATTTGGACAATGAATAAGATGTAGAATAGATGCATTTGAGTTATGGTGTTTGAGAAGAATATTAAAGGTACGTGGACTGCCAGAAGAAAAACAAATCTATGTTGGAAGAAGTACAACCAGAATGCTCTTTAGAAAACAAGATGGCCAGACTGTGTCTGAAGGATACACTGCATACTTCAGATATATTATCAGCAGGGACCAGTCCCTAGAGAATTATCATGCTTAGTAAAGTGTAGTGACAGCAAAAAAGAGTGAGACCCCCAATGAGGTGGATTGGCACAGTGGCAGCAAGAATGGACTCAAGCATAGCAGTAATTGTAAGGATGTCACAGGACCAGGAGATGTTTTGTTCTGTTTTACATAGAGTCACTATGGGTCAAAACCAACTCAATGGCACCTAACAATCTTTTCTCTTTGGAGTGGCTATTGTAAATGGTATTGTTTTTCTAATTTCCTTTTCAGAGCTCCCTTTATTAATGTAAAGGAACCCAACTGAATTTTGTACATTGATCTTGTGCCCTGCCACTTTGCTGAGTCTATGGGACATCAGCCAAACCCAGCCCAAATTGGGTCAGATTCACCTGAATCCACAAACTGGCATCTCTGCTCTGAATACTTTAAAGAGGTCTTGTGCAGCAGATTTGCTTAATGCAATATGTCATTTGATTTCTTGACTTCCTCTTTCAAGAGTGTTGATGGTGGAGCCAAGCAAAATAAAGTCTTTAACAACTTCAATCTTTTCTACATTTATCATGATGTTATTTATTGGTCCAATGGTGAATATTTATTGAGGTGCAATCTCATAGAAGACTGTCGTCTTTGATCTTCATCAGTAAGTATTTTAAGTCCTCTTTGCTTTCAGCATGTGTTTCAACTGCATATCACTGGTTGTTAATGAGTCTTCCTCCAATCCTGATGCCATGCTCTTCTTTATATGATCCAACTTCTTGGATTATTTGCTCAGCATACAGA
>NW_006408557.1:20542677-20544062 GCF_000296735.1 Chrysochloris asiatica
CTCTCTCTCTCTTTTTTAATGTACACAAAAACACACAGGAATATATAATCATTTAAGCAACCAAAGGGGACATTTTTGCAAGCCAGCTTCCTGCTTGCCAGCACACAGCCTTTCTCTTTCCATGAGTCTAGAGTCCTCAGCTATCTCTCTCTATGCCAACACCTCTGCCTCCGGCTCTGGTGTCACTATTTCTCTGGTTAGGATTCCACATTCCACTCATGCTTTTCTCTCTTGATGGTCCTAGGGTCCTCTGTTCCTGAAATGTAAGATTAAATACTGCCCCCTTTTTGCCACACATCTTCTACCTTTACAGTTGTGACAATTGCAATTAGTCATGATAACTAATTACTCACTATTGAATCAAAAAAATCATAGTCCCATCTCCTTTCACCAGACCCATCTAGACAAAATGAAAACCATTCAGTGGGGATTGTTCTTTTGCCACCTCACTCTGCAACTAAACTCCCTCTTGAAAATTTGTAAGCCAATAACTTTGTACCCTTTATAGCCCCACCCCCAGCTTTAGGTAGCCAATGTTTCAGTTGCCTGTCCCTATCAATCCTGTGTACTAAGAGGATAGACTTGATCCTTGATGTGAAGACTCCTCCCCTCTAGGTTGGTATTTTGAGCAACCATATTCATAAGCAAAAGTCAAGCTCATCAAAGTATAACAATTTATACTTGCTTCCTGTATCAAGTTTCTTTATCTTCATCTACTTGAGTTCTGATCATCAAGCCATCCAAGCTAGGTCAAATGGATACTATCTATAAGTTTTCTGCCCATCTTCTTTTGATGCTTTCTGCATCATTCAATATTTTACCCAAAGAACCCTCCAATATTGCAAATCAATGATTGAATTTTTCCTCAGTTCTTTCAGCTTGAGAAATGCTGTATGTATTCTTCCCTTTTGATTTTCTAGTTCCAGATCTTTGTACATTTCAGTATAATATTTGAATTTGTCTTCTCGAACTGCCCTTTGAAGCTCAGCTGAAAACTGTCCACTGTGGGTGCCCTGCTGGCATTCAAAATACTGGTGGCATAGCTTCTAGCAACACGCAAGCCACCACAGTATGACAATCTAATAGACAAGTGGTGGAAAAGATGAAATGCTTTGGAATACATCTAACCAGATAAACTAAAGACCTATATAAAGAAAACTACAAAACACTAATTTGTTGTTGTTGTTAAGCACTGTTGAGTTGGTTCTGACTCATAGTAACCTTATATTGGGTTTCTAAGGAGCAGCTGGTTAATTTGAACCAACTTTGCATTTCAAACCAACCTTGTGGTCCAGTGCATTATCCCACAGGGCCACACCAGAACTCCATACAAAACACTATTACAAGAAACCAAAAGAGATATTCAGAAATGGAGGAATATACAA
>NW_006408557.1:20544808-20549264 GCF_000296735.1 Chrysochloris asiatica
TTTAAATAAAAAACCTCCTCCAAATCCTACAGTGGGGAGCATAGTGGTTCTGTAGGATAAGAACTGCACTTCTAATCACACGTTCACAGTTCGAGCCTACAAGCTGCTCCCGCAAAGATTTACAGCCTCGGAAACCCTATGTTGCTGTTGTTGTTGTTGTTAAAGTGCTGTTGAGCAGGTTCTGATTCATAGCGACCATGTATAGGGTTCCCAAGGAACGGTCAGTGAGTTTGAACTGATGATCTTGTGGTTCAAACCAACTCTGCAGTCCAATGCTTATCCTACAGCACCACACCAGGACTCCTGGAAACCCTATACAGGTTGCTATGAGTCCGAACGATCAGACAGTACTTAATAACAGCATTCCTACATTAAGACTCTTATTATAAACGTTAATTTTTAAATATTTAAACTGCATTTTTACATAATCACATAGTTTTTCTATTTTTTATTTTTTAAATTGAATTACATTAATGACTTTTTAAATGATAAATGACACTCATAAAATAAACTGTTTTGTCATGTTTATATGCAGTTATTTTTTATTTGTCAATATCTTGCTTATAACTTTTGATCCCAGGTCTATGAGAGATTGGTTCAAAATGGTTTATTTTTATAATACCATTGAAAAGTTTTAATATTACTGTTATGTTGACCTCATAAAACAATTGCAAATGTTTCTTTTTATGTGTGTGTGTGTATTTTGTTTGATGAGATTAATAATACTTCTTCCTTAAAAGTTTGGAAAATCTTACTGACCATCTTGAACTAAGTTATCTTTTTGAAAAATGTTTTAATAATGTATTCAAGTTAATAAATATCAAGGGATTATGGCTTTCCATTTTCATCTTACATATTTCTTAAGGAGTGTTTCAGAGAAAATTGAGCGGGTCTCATCTAAATTATCCATTTTTTTAAATGTAAAAATTTTTATGTTCACCTTTAATTCTTAGAATGTCTGAAACATGTATACTGATGCAATAATTTTAACTATGTTATTGCTGTTAAATACTGTTATGTTGATTCCAACACCTGGCAACCCCCTGTGTGCAGGTTTTCAAAGTGTGACCTTTCAAAAGTAGGTCACCAGTCCTGTCTTCCAAGATGCTTTTAGGTAGGTTTGAACCACCAGCCTTTCTGCTGTAGGCAAGCCTTTAACCACATGCCACACCCAGGGACTCCAGATCTTATTAAAATTCACTAAAATTTTGTTTTCTCTTTTATAATCAGTTTTGCTGGAGTATTATCAATTTTAGTTTTATTTTAAACTTATTTGGTTTTATTGGTTATTCTCTACTGTATTTCTATTTTTTCATTGATTTTTTTATTTTATCTTAAGCAAGTTTTCTCCCCACAATTTTTCCTTCCCCCTAGATTCTTGAGATGGAAGCTAGATCATGGGGTTTTTTTGCACATTTCTCCCTAACATATTCATTTAAAGCTTTCAATTTTCCTTGAAACATTTGTTTAGCTGTGTTCCACAAATTCTGATATGTTGCATCTTCATTAGTATTCAGTACAAAGTGTTTTCTGTTACCAATAACAATTTTTTTTGACACAGAAATTATGTGAAAATGACTTTTCCATTTTCAGGTAGCTGGGTATTTTCTAATTGTTTTCTTCTTAATGATTTCTAACATTCCATTTTGATCAGAAACATACACATAGTTGGAGTCATTTAAATCATTTGAAATTTATTTTATTTTAATCCTGACAATGATTGAGTTTGGCTTGCTGTATAGTCCAACATATGGTCTTCATATATTTAATCCCACAAGTCAGTGCTATTTTTTTTTTTTTTTTTGGTAGCTTCTATATTCATTAGTATTTACCAACCTGTTGACTCTTTTAAATGTATTTTTTTCTTTCCTGTATTTGGTGGTTTGTTTAGTTTCCATTTCCTACTATCTGAAGAATTCCTTTGAGCTGTTTTGTTTTTTAGTAGAGGTCCATAGTGATACATTCTTTCATGCTTCTTTAATCCAAAAATTCATGAATTCACAGTCACTTTAAATTCTTTATAAAGTGTAATACATGTACAGACAAGTTGTTGTTGTTAAGTGCCATCAAGTTGTGTCAACTCATAGCAACACTACATAGGGTTCCCAAGCAGCAACTGGTGAGCTTGAACTGCCAACCTTGCTGTTCAAACCGACTTTGCAGTCCAGTACGTTAACCCACAGTACAGTACCATTGTTCAATATTTCACTTGATTTTGACAAACAAAACAAGTCCATAAAGCTAGAATCCAGATAAAGCAATAAATCTCTCCCACCATGTCACAGTGTGGAGTGCTGGTGTAGCGCTGTGGGGAAAACACTGAATTGCTAACCACAAGGTTTCAAATCCACCAGCTGCTCCTCAGAAACTTTATTATAAAGGACTGCTGTGGGTTGGAATCAACTGCAGGACATGTAACAACAACAACAACAACTATGCCACAAGTCCCCATTTTCTGCCTTCAATTTTCTGCCTTTCACATATAGCCAATATCCTGATAGCTAATAACATAGGTCAGTTTACCTGGTATAGTGCTGTAGGATAAGCACTGAACTGCAAATTCAGTTTGAACCACAAGGTGGGCAGTTCAAATCCACCAGTAACTCCTTGGAAACGCTGTGCAGAGTCACTGTGAGTCAGAACCAACTTGACAGCATATAACAGCAACAACACTCTTTATATAACTGGACTCTTGGCTAGTTCTTTTACTCAATATTATATTCTCTTAGAAACATTCTTATTGCTCAGTTTCATTGTGGCACTGTAGAATAAACATTGGATGTTAAGCACAAATTTGGTGGTTCAAATCTACCAGTAACTCCTCAGAATTCCTAAACAGGGTGGCTATGAGTTGGCACGAACTCAATATCACTTAACAGCAACATAATGATTTAAATCTGGAAACTATGTCAGTGCCCATTAACATTGAAGGGACAACTCGATTGTGACATGGTTTGTTTTAAAAATACAATACATGTTGCTATCAATGTTGTAAAATGCTATGGAGCTGGTTCTGACTCAAAATGACCCTGTGTAGGGTTTCTGAGGAGTGGCTGGTGAGCTTAAACTGCTGACCTTGCAGGTCAAACTAACAAAGTAGTCCAGCGCATTAACCTACAGTGCCACAACAGACTCAAACCATTATAGATATTTGAAATCGTTTTCGTTGTTGCTGTCACAGCCACCACGGTGGTGAAATAGTTTAATATTGAATATTCTCATGCCAGTCTTTTGGTGAATATATGTATGCATTTCTGCTGGATGGAATTTTCTATGCTCAGCTTTAGTTGATTCTAACAGTCTCCATTGTTATAGCTATTTTCTCTGCACCATTAGTGTATGTGATTTCTAATTGCTAGATAGCCTTATCAAAACTTCCTAGTTTCTGTTTTGAGTCATCTGTTGGTTGTGTAATACATATAGTAGTAGTGAGGCTTTCTGCTCCTGTAAAGATTGACAGCCTCGGAAACCCTGTACAGGGTCGCTATGAGTCGAAACCAACTCCACGGAACATAACAGCAACAACAAAAACAGTGTTCATTTTAATTTCTCTTATGACTAATACAGTTGAGCACCTTTTCATGTATGAGTATTTAGTAGCCATTAGCACATCCTCTTGACCAACCTCTGGTCATTTACATTGGATTAACTTTTTCCCTATGGACTTGTAGGAGTCCTGGTGTGGCACTTTAGAATAAGCACTCAACCTCAAAGTCGGTTGGCACCACAAGGTCAGAAGTTCAAACTCACCAGCCACTCCTCAGAAACCCCATACAGGGTCGCTACTTGACTGCCCAACAACAGTGGGCTTGTAAAGTATTTAAAAACATTTCTTATATGAATCCTTCATCAGAGATGTGTTGTGAATATCTCCTCCAACTCTATGAATTGTCTTTTCACTCTTTTATCATCATTAACTGATGATCAAATACTATTAATTTTAAAGCACTCCAAATTATATTTTTCTTTTTAAATTTTGTGTTGTGTCTCAACAGCTAAGTGCTGTTGAGTTGGTTCCAAATTATAGTGACCCTGTATATGGTTTCCAAGGAGCCCCTGGTAGGTTTGAACTGCCTACCTTGAGATTAGTAGTTCAGTACCTATCCTACAGTGCCACACCAGGACACTTTGTGTATCCTACTGAAGATATATTTAAGACTTTCTCCTCTGCTTTTCTCTAAAATCTTTATTCTTTTACTTTATACATTTTAATCTGCAAACCATATGGCATTGATTTTTCATAAGGTGTGAAGTAGAGGTAAAGGCCCATTTTCTGCTGTAAGAATATTCAAATTACCAGATACTAATTCTTGAAAGGAGTCCTGGTGTGACACTGTAGGATAAGCACTGGACTGCTAACCAAAGGTAAGCAATTTAGACTTACCAGCTTCTGGGAACCCTATAAAGAGTCTCTATGAGTCAGAACCAACTCAACTTCACCTAACAATTATTGAAA
>NW_006408557.1:20556058-20561777 GCF_000296735.1 Chrysochloris asiatica
GCCTAGTGTTGCTGCCACAGTATCAATTAATCTTGCTGGGGGTCTTCCTCAATACCATAATTCAAATACATCAATTCTTCTGTGGTCTTCCTTATTCATTGTCCAACATTAACATGCATATGAGACGAATGAAAATACCATGGCTTGGGTCTGATTCACCTTAGTCCTCAAACTGTTAATTTTGCTCTTTAACACTTTAAAGAGGTCTTTTGCAGCAGATCTGCCTAATGCAATATGTCATTTGATTTCTTGACTGCTGCTACCATGAGTTTTGTTTGTGGACTTATAACAACACAAAAGACAGAGTAGATAGATCCATGGTGTTTCCAAGATTGTATGTACATCTTTACAGAAGCAGACTGCCACATTTTTCTCCTGCAGAGCTTCTGGTGAGTTTGAACTGTTGACTTTTTGGTTAGTAGCCAGGTGCTTAATCACTGTGCCACCAAGTCTCCTTAGCAGCAGCCTCAAGAACAAAATGTATATGATCATATCAATAGATGTAGAAAAACCATTTGACAAAATTTTACTTTGATTCATGATAAAAACTCTCAGCAAACTAGAAATATGGGAGAATTTCCTCAACTTGATAAAGAATTCCTTTATAAAACAAAAAACCTTACAATATAACAACATCCTCCCCTCAAAATAATAATAATAATACACCACTGCCCTTGAGTCCATTCCAACTCATAGAATCTATATAGGGTTTCTGAGGTTGTAAATCTTTACTGGAGCAGAAAGCCTCATCTTTCTCCCACAGAGCAAGTAGGTGTTCAAAATAGCTTGAAATTAGCAGCCTGGTGCTTATCCTACAGAGCCATTGTATTTAATGGTAATAAATTAGATCAGAAACAAGGAAAGAATTTTCCTTCTCACCATTCCTATTCAACATTGTATTCTAAGTTCTAGCCAATGCCATACTACAATAAAAAGACATTTAGAAGAAGTAAAGATTGATAAGGAACAAATAAAAGTGTTTTAGTTAACAGATTGCATAATTGTTTATGCAGAGAATCCCTAAAACAGAGGGAGGGCGTGGCTCATGAAGCTAACAAGCAGTTGTAGCAATTGTGCAAGGTACAGGTAGACCTCAGGTTACAAACGAGATAACTGTGTCTTTAAGTCTCTCAGTAGAATTTGTATAAAAAGGTTAGTTGTAACAGTTGCATACAGTTCTTATTTAGCCTTCCTTTAATGAAGGAAACTGAAGCCTTTGCAGTGATTTAAAAGCTGCATGTCTATAAAGGTAGAAGTTTTATAACATGAAGGGGGAAGTACATTCCAGGAACAGAGGACCCTAGGACCATCAAGGGAGATGAGAACAAGAGCAGAATGTGGGACCCTATCCAGAGAAGCAGCAACGCTAGAGATGGAGGCAGAGATGAGGACATGGAGAGAGAGAGAGAACAGCTGAGGACTCTAGATTCATGGAAAGAGAAAGGCTGTTTGCTGGCAGCCAGGAGGCAGGCTTGCAGAATGTGTTCTTTGGTTGTTTAAGTGATTATATATATTCCTGAATGTTTGTGTACATCCTACACAACTCCCAAATTAAAAAAAAAAAAAAAAAACTGAATGTACATTAAGTAAAGGTGATTGTGATGACAAATTTGTTGCAAGTAGTGGTTGGTTCAATCATTCAAAGTGAGAGCAAATTTACATTACATTTAAGAAGTCTGTATATCAAATTATCATAATCTGGGAACTGCCTGTACAGAAGTTGGTTGTTTTCCTACATACTAGCAATGGATAATAGAATTTGAAATTAAAAACACATTTGCATCCACACACACAAGAAATACTAAGGTATAAATCCAGCAAAATATAAACAGGATTTATCTGAGAAAAACTATAAAACTTTGATGAAAAATGTAGTAGTCTAAATAAATGGAAAGGTATTCCATGTTTATGGTTAGGAGGATTCAATATTGTTATGATGATAATTCTTCCCAACTTGATCTATAGATTTAATGCAATCAAAATTAAACCCACCACCACCACCAAGTTATTTAGTGGGTATCCACAAACTGATCCTAAAGTTTATGTGGAAAGTCAAGAGATATCACATATCCAATGTAAAAATTAAAAAGAAGAACAAAATTGGATACTACCCAAATTCAAGACATTATAAAGCTAATGGTGAAAATGCTATTGCCATTCACGTTACAAGCATCCAGCAAACTAGAGATTGAACGGAACTTCCCCAACCTGGGAAAGAACAACTGGAATGACAATGAATCTAAAGATCAATTTGGGAAGAATTAGCATCTTTAGGTTTGATTTTTATAGATTCAAATGTGATTCTATGTCTATTGATATGAAAAACCTACCGCTAACAGCATACTTAATGATGAAAGACTACTTTCCCCCTAACTTTTCAACATTGCATATGTCTACTTTTACCGTTTCTATTCAGAATGGTACTATACATGCTTGCCAGTATATTAAGATGAGAAAAAGACATACAAGGCATCCAATTTAGAAGTAAAGAAATAACATTCCATTTGTAGACAATCTGTTCATCTATGTAGAAAAAACTAAAGAATCTACATAAAAATGTGTAGAACTTTCAAGTGAATTTTGAAAGGTTTCAGAATATAAGGTCAATACGTAAAAATAAAATTTATTTCTATATATGTTCAGCAAACAATTGCAAATTGAAATAAAACCATTTATATTATTGTTGTTAGGTGCTGTCAAGTTTATTTTCGACTTATAACTGTCCCATGTGACAGAGTAGAACTGCTCCATAGGGATTTTTTTGGTGTCAGTTTGAACCACAAGGTCGGCATTTCAAGTTCACCGGCCATTCCTCAGACACCCTATACAAGGTTGCTATGAGTCAGAACAGACTCCACAACACCTAACAACAACAATCTTTACAGAAGCTGATTATCAGATCTTTTGTCCTGTGGAGCCTTTATGTAGATTCAAATCACCAACCTTTTAGGTAGCCTCTAAGCACTTAACCTTTGCACCACCAGGACTCCTTAAAGCCAATTATAGAAATACCAAATAAGGTGTTGATTGGTGATGCGTGGAGGGGATTGTAACCATGGCAATGAAACTATATACGATAGGATGAATGAAAACTAATGTTCTCCCATGTAAACTGTCACATAGTTCACAATAAAAGTTTAAAATTAAAAAAAAATTTTTTTAAATACCAAATAATGGATAATATTACAAGAAAACATGGTCAATTTTTTAGTCACTAGGAAAATGTCTATTAAAATCACAATAAGATATCGCTCTACATTCATAGAATGGCTAACATTAAAAGAATTGACCATGTCAAGTGTTGGTGAGGATGTAGAGGAAAATGAACTCTCATTTATTGCTGCATTCAATTGTGGCATTTAAGTACATCAGTTGCATATTAATAAAGTTATAAGAGTTAAGGAAAAAGTAAAAATACTTCACAAAGAAAGAAAGCTCTAGGATCTTGTAGCTTTTAATCACAATCAAGGGGCCCCTCAAAAAAAATTTGTTTTTAACATAAATAAATGTCTCTTTGACTTCCTGCCTCAAATTTAGCTCAAGTCAGAGAAAATAACTATTGCTAAAACATGCATTTTTACTCTCTTTCTATTAATGCATTCACATATATAAATGCATGCATACTTATAACTTTTTTACTTAAATTAGAATCATGTTGTTTTACATCAGTGTTGTGAGTTTGAACCACCAACCTCGTGGTTCAAATGACTTTTCAGCCCAGTACTTATCCCACAGCACCACAGAACACTTAGTAACTGCTAATAATCTTTGGTTTCTGTATGAAGAAAAGTCAAAAGTATTGATACAAGGCCTCCAGTTCATACATGCATAGGTTTATTCCAAACAAATTACTGTGATCAGTGGATGATGTCTGCAACAAATTATCTCAGAAATACACTTGCATTAGTTTTGTTAGGAAGCCTTCCCAAAAAAGGATACTTTTTATGCCATGGGAAAAAATTATTTTAAGGTCAGGGCAAGTTCACAACAAAACTTAACTGGACATCTTCCCAAATCATTGAAATTTTACAACAAATTAACAGGATTGCTGTCCCACATAAAACAACAGTTTATAGATAGATTAAAAAAAAAATTTACAGAAGGATAAGAAGACCTCAAAAGTGAGCCAAGAGAAGGGAGATTGTCAACATTGATGAATACAGAAACTATGGCTGAAGTCCAGAAAATTGATGGAAGAAGACCATAGAATGACCATTGATGTGATAACTACTAAAGCTGGTAACTTGTATGGCTTGGCATTTTCAATTTTAAGCAATTATTTTGGTCTCATTAAGCTTTTGGCTAGATGAATGCCAAAGTGTTGCATGAAGAACAGCTAACTCAAAGAGGTGATCTTTCCATCATTCTTTTAGGAAAGATCAAAGTTACTGATGACTTATGGACAAATTGCAACAAGGGATGAGTCTTGGATTTACCAATATGATTCAGACAGCATGGTCCAATAAAAAAAAACTGGCATCCAAGAGGACTTGTTGGGTCAATTCAATTCAAAGCATAGAGCTCAGCTCAGAAGGTCATGGTGATTATATTTGGGGGGGGAGGGGAGGGAATGCCAAAGGGGTAATCTTGATAGATTTTCTTGAAGGACACAGGGCAATCACAGAGTTTTATTATGAAGAAATTTTAAGAAAATTGAAAAGTGCATTGGAAAAAGTTCAGGAAAGTAGTGTAAGGAATATTTTTCCAACATGACAATGTACCTGCTCATTCTTCGAGAGTATCATGGTTTGTCCCATAAGAATTTTATTGGGAAACTTCACCCTATCTACCCTACAATTCTGATTCTGCCCCTTCATATGCTTTTGTTCACAAAACACAATGAACATATTTAAAAGGAACACAACTTGAGTTACTTGAGGATGCAAAAATTTCCATTTGGCATGGTGTGAATCATGGTATATATCTGTAGGATACATTCTGGACTGCTAACTACAAGGTTGGTGGTGCAAACGCACCAGCTGCTCCTTGGAAACATTATATAGTCATTATGGGTCAGAACCTACTTGACAGCTCTTAACAATAACAACAAATTAAAGAATTCAAAATTCATCAGGGAAGAGTTAGTGAGATGTCAAGACCAGCTTCAGTAGGATATATACCTAGACGGAAGATATGTCAAGAAACAATACTTCAGAACTTCCAGCAAGATGGAAGACATGCTACACAGACCCTCTGCAACAAAGACATAAGAAATGAAATGATGAGCTTCAAAGGCAAGAATCGAGAAGTGGATTGAATATTGACTAGGAGATGAAGTTAAATAGGGGTGACGATATAGTATATAGTTGGTGAACTGTTGATTGGCCTGACTCAGTGTGGCCATTTTGAATTTTTGCAAGAAGTATTGGTTGAGTTGTTGTTGTTAGGTATTGGGAACCAGCCTCGACAGGGAAGTTTGGTTCACGAAGTAGGGAGATCTGGCGGCGAAATAGATAGAGAAAGAATATACACAGAGACGCGACGAAGAGATGAAGAAACACTCTGAGACCAGAGTGGATGCAAAACTGGCAGGCAGACCCTGCATAGCAGGCAGCATCACACTGCAGGCAGTAATGCATGCAGTATTCAATCTGCATCTGTCTTTTATTTCAGGGAGGGATTTTACACAAAGGAAGAAGGGGATTATTAAGACAGGGTACAGAAATGAAATGTGATTAATTGTTCAAAACAGGACACAATGATTTACAGGAACAAATTC
>NW_006408557.1:20563722-20565881 GCF_000296735.1 Chrysochloris asiatica
TGACTCAAATGAATGACTAAGATGCAAAGCCAGAATACATTTCTGATGAAGAAAAGATACTGAACTATGAGATAGAAATTCAAAAGAATTATATTTAGGAACATTCAATGGATTGACAGAAAAATTAAGAAAGCTGCAGATGACAGCACAGAGAGCACAGAAAAAAATTAAGGAAAATAGTACCAGAACTAGAAACAATACAAAATCTGCAACTAGAAATCCTGACGATTAATAACAAGATTTCAGAAATGGATAAAACACTGAAAGAGCAAAGAAGTAGATTTGAATCAATGGAAGGCCAAAGGAGTGACTCTGCAGACAAATCTCTCATAATAGTCTGTTAGAAGAACAATCAGAATAAAGAAGGAAAAAGTCCAAAGAAAGCCTAAGATTTATGTGGAATACCATCCAGAGAAATAACTTATGTGTGATCAGAATTCCAGAACAGGATGAGACCAAAAACAACAAAAAAAAAAAAAAAAAAAAAATCCTGTCAAAAAGCTGTTGGAGGAAAACTTCCCTAACATCATGAAAGACAAGAAGACGAGCATTCAAGAAGCTGAACAAACCCTAAACAGGACAGACCCCAAAAGAAAATCAACATTACATATCACAATCAAACTTTCCAAAACTAAAGACAAGGAAATAATTCTGAGAGCAGCTTGAGAGCAACAAAAAAGTTACCTACAAAATAGAAACAATAAGACTAAGTTCTAATTTCTCAGCAGAAACCATGCAGGCAACAAGGCATTGGGATGGCATATACAAAACTCTGAAAGAGAAATATCACCAAAGAAGAATCATATGCCCAGTAAAATTGTCCCTCAAGTATGATGCAAAATTAGGACATTTCCAGATAAACAGAAATTAAACGAATTTGTAATAACCAGACTAACTTTACAAAAAACACTAAAGAACTTCTTTGGATGATTAATATACATGATAATATCACTCAGAAGTCAATCCAGATATGGTGGTGGTGGCTGTGTGCCGTGGAGTCGGTTTCGACCCATAGCGACCCTGTACAGAGTTTCCGAGGCTGTAAATCTTTACGGGAGCAGAAAGCCTCATCTTTCTCCCGTGGAACAGCTGGTAGTTTGAACTGCTGACCTTGAGGTTTGCAGCCCAATTTGTAACCACTACGCTACCAGAGAAGTCTCCAAAGTAAAACAAGCTTGCGAGTCTGAAAATAGGGAACCAGAGATATTAATTTCTAATGAAGACAACTACAAAGCAATAAGATGGAATGGGGTAGTTACAGAATTTCCAAATGGCAAGTAATTAAAGCAGACTGTTTTAAACTGGGGAAGTAATTAGTAAATTATAGGGTAACCTCAAAGAAAATTAATACGCCTTCTCTTCAAAAATAAAAGCAGAAAAACCAGAAAGATTTAGTAAACATTGAAACAAGAGCAATGAAGAAAATGACAAGGAAACTCACAGATAAAATGAACTCAGCACAGAAAATTATTTGGAACAAAGAAACCAGCAGCACCATTCAAAAAAAATAAAACTAAAAACGCACACCAAAATGACAGCAATCAATTCATGCCTATTGATAATTGCCCTGAATGTAAATGGATTAAATGCACCAGTCAAGAGATTAGGAGTTGCTGAATTGATCAGAAAACAGGATCCTTCAAAATATTGTCTACAAGAGACACATCTTATATACAAATACAAAAGTAGACTAAAAATCAAAGGATGGAAAAAATACAGCACGTTAACAGCAACAAAAATGATAAGTAAAAATAATAAAATCAACTCTAAGGCAAAAACCAGCATAAGAGACAAAGAAAGACATTACATCAGGGTCAATTGAACAAGAGGACATAATCCTAATAAATATCTATGCTTCCAATGAAAATGCCTCAAAATACATAAATCATACTCTAACAGAATTGAGGAAAGAGATGGACAACTGTAAAATAGAAGCTATTGTTGCTAAGTTCTGTTGAGTCGGTTCCAGCTCATAGCAACACTGTGTAGGGTTTTCAAGGAATATTTCGTGTTTCAAACCTTGTGTTTTAAAGTGACCCTGTGGTCCAATGCCTATCCCACAACAACACAACACCAGAACTCCAAAGTAGTAGTGATGATGGTTACATACCATGGAGTCTGTTCTGAGTCATAGTAACCCTGTATAGGGTGTAAAACTT
>NW_006408557.1:20566606-20583430 GCF_000296735.1 Chrysochloris asiatica
ACACTGACAGAGAACTTCCAGAGGTTCAAGCTGGATTCAGAACAGGACATGAATCAAGAGATATCATTGCTCTTGTCAGATGGATCTTGGTAGAAAGCAAAGATTACCAGAAAGATGTTTTGTAGTTCTTATTGTTATGTGCCATCTAGTTAGTTCCAACATATAGTGACCCTTTATAGGGCTTTTGAGAAGCAACAGGTGAGCTTGAACCACTGACTTCATGGTTCAAACCAGCTTTGCAGTCAATACATTAACCCACAGTACAACACCAGGACTGCGCTTTACTGACTATGCAAACACTTTCAATTGTGTGGATCATGACAATTGTGTGGATCAGAATGAGTATTCTGCAACACTAAATTGAGCTCATGAGGAACCTGTACATAGACCAAGAGGCAGTTGTTCAAACAGAATAAGAGAATAACGAATGGTTTTAAATTAGGAAAAGTGTGTGCCAGGGTTGTATTCTTTCATCATAATTGCTCAATCTGTATGCTGAGCAAATAATCTGAGAAACTGTATTATATGAAGAAAAATGTGGCATCAGGATTGGAGGAAGACTCATTAACAACTTGCAATATGCAGATGACACAACCTTGCTTGCTGAAAGAGAAGAGGGCTTAAAATATTTACTGATGAAATTCAAAGACCACAGTCTTCCTATGGATTGCACCTCAATGTAAAGAAAACAAAAATCCTCACCACTGGGCCAATAAACAACATTCATATAAATGGAGAAAAGACTTCTTCTTTTTTTTTTTTTTTTCAGATCAACCATCAGTACTCATGGAAGCAGCAGTCAAGAAATCAAACGACGTATTATTACATTACACAAATGTGCTGCACAAGACCTCTTTAAAATGTTCAAGAACAAAGATGTCAGTTTGAGGACTAATGGGTTCCTGGCCCAAGGATGATATTTTCAATAACCTCGTATGCATGTGAAAGTTGGACAATGAAAAAGGAAGACCATAGAAGAGTTGATGTGTTTGAGTTATGGTGTTGGAAGAGAATATTAAAAGTACCATGGGTTACCAAAAGAACAAATAAATCTATGTTGGAAGAAGTACATCCACAATGCTTCTTAGAAGCCAGGATGGCCAGACTTGGTGTCTCATTCTTCAATTATCTTACCAGGAGGGGCCAGTCCCTGGAGAATGGTATCATGTTTGGTAAAGTGGAGGATGGAAGAAACAGAGATGGGTCAGCACAGTGTGCAGCAACAATGGACTCAAATGTAGCAATGATTGCAGGGTTGCTATGAGTCAGTACCAACAACTTACAAAGTCAATAATCAACATTGTCTCAACAGAAAGAAAAGCAAAAAACACTACTACAAGAGAACAAAAGAGACTTGCATAAATGAAAGAATATACTATGCTCATGGATAGAAAGATTTAACATTGTGAAAAATGTCACTACCCAAAACAATGTATGGATATCATGCAATCCAATCCAGAGTCCAACATCAACCTTTAAAGAGATGGAAAAACATCACTAACTTTATATGGAATGAAAAAGACCCCAGATTAGCAAAGCATTAGTGAAAACAGAATGAAGTAGGAGGACTCTCGCTTCCCTGTCTCAAAACCTACTACACAGCTTCAGTAGTCAAAATAACTTGCTACTGGTATGATGAAAGACACATAGATCAAGGGAACAGAATTGCAAATCCAATAGTAAGTCCTTGTACCTACAGTCAGCTGTCTTTGACAAAGGGCTTAAGCACATTAAATGAGCTAATTACATTAAAAGATTAAAAGATAGTCTCTTTGACAAGGTGCTGGCAAAAATGAAAATCCACTTTGCAGAATGAAACAAGACCCATATCTCCTGCCATATACAAAAACAAACTCAAGATGGATCAAAGACCTAAATGTAGAATATAGAACTATAAAGATCATTCATGAGAAATAGGGACAAATGTAAGGGCTCTGATACATGGCATAAATACACAATCAAGCGTAACTGAAACACACAAGCAGCAAAAAACAAAGTAGATGACTAGGACTACCTAAAACTTATACACTTAGTCTTACCAAAAGACTTCACCAAAAGAATAAAAAGAGAACACAGACTTGGAAAAAAATGTTGCAATTACATATCAAACAAAAGACTAATCTCTGAAATTTAAAGAAAATGTCAACACCTCAACACAAAGAAGAGGAATAGTCCAATTAAAAAATGGGCAGGTGATTCAAAGAAAGATCTACAGGAGAAACCCAAAACAAAAATGGCAGTATGATTGGCTACTACAAGAATAAGCAAGTTATTCACCAAGAAGACATCAAGGCAAGCAATCAAGTCCCTTCAGGACAAACCCCTCTCCAAGACTGAAACTCAAAGGGAACACATGAGCAGGCATGTACACTTACTGGTGACCACATTGGTCTACTGAGGAGTGGAAGACGGGGAAAAGTAGTAATGAAAAAATGGGCTGAGTTCAACCATGGAGATGAGAGAGAGAAGAGGAGGGATGGTTGGTCCAAAATGTGGTGAGACCTGGGCACTCCTGAGCCCATGGACAAGAACATAGCCGCAGAGACTAGAGCTGAGAATGAAGCATCCAGATGATATGAAGTGAGGAGAGATGCACAAGAATGACCAAACTTGTAGATAGTATCCATTTGACCTAGTCCTTGATGGCTTGATAATCAAAACTCAACTAGAGGAAGATAAAACAATTTTTTTTATATAAAGGAAATGAGGGTAACTTGCTACAATTTGATGAACTTGGCCTATACTCCTGGATGTCATAAATCAAAACAGCAACAGCGAGGGAAGGAATATTCATATCAAGTATCAATCCTATCCCCTCTGTATACAGGGTAGATAGGGAAAGGCAACTTAGACACTGACTACCTAAAATGAGAGTGTGATAAAGGCACAAAGTGACTGGCTTACAAGTTGTCAAGAGGGAGTTTTGTTTAAGAGTGTCAGGGGAAAGATAGAGACCCCATGGAATAGTTTTCATCTTATCTAGACAGGTCTGGTGAAACGAGATGGGGATAAGATTCTTATCATTTAATAGTGAGTAATTGTTGCCATGACTAATTGTGATTGTCACAACTATAAAGGTAGAAGTTTTGTAACAAAAATGGGGGAGTAGTTAATCTTACCGTCCAGAAACAGAGGACCCTAGGACCATCAAGGGAGAAGAGCACAAGTGGAATGCAGGACCCTATCGAGAGAAGCAGCGACACCAGAGATGAGGACCTGGAGAGAGGGAGCAGCTGAGGACTCTAGACTCATGGAAAGAGAGAGACTGAGTGCTGGCAGCCAGGAGGCAGGCTTTCAGAATGTTGGTTGTTTAAATTATTATATATCCCTGAGTGTTTTTATGTACATCTCTCCACCCCTACCCCCCCCAGAAAAAGAAAGAAAAACAGAGGGAATGGAAGTAAATACTATTGAATGATGATACATGGAGGAGTGTGTAATCATTGCAATGAAAAACTGGTGTAAAGCCAACGTTTTCCCATATAATCTATCACTCAGTTCACAATAATAAACAAAAAAATGGGCAGGGGACATGAACAGACAGACCACCAAAGAAGACACTTAAGAAGCAAACAAACATGAAGAAATGTTCAGGAATCATCACCATTAGAGAGATGCAAATCAAAACAATAATGAGACATAATCTCACCCAGCATTAATAATAAAGTTCAAAAAGAGCCAAACACAAAACAGAAGACAACAAATACTGGTTAAAGTGTGGAGAGAATAAAACCCTTGTATACTGCTGGTTTGTTGTTGTTGTTGTTGTTAAGTGCCGTTGAGTCAATTCCGACCCATAGCAACCCTGTATAAGGTTTCCAAGGAGCAGCTGGTGATCTTGCAGTTCAAACGGCTTTGCAGTTTGACGCATTAACCCACAGTGCCACACATGTTTTTATCCATACATTTGTTGATAGACATTTCTCTTATTTCCACCTCTGCCTATTGCTAAAAGTGCAGCAACGAATGCTGTTGTTACATCTTTTTAACAGATACATAGCATTAAATCATATGGATGCATTTTATGATTCTCTACTGGTGGACTCAAGAGAACTTTAAAGACATGGTGCAGTGATTAAAGCACTTGATTGTTAACTAACAGGCATTTAGAACCCATAAAATGTTCCACAGGAGAAGCAGCAGCAGCCTGTTTCTGTAAAAGAGTTGTTGTTGTTGTTGTTAAGTGCCGTCGAGTCAGTTCCTACCCATAGGGCTTCTGAGGAGCAGCTGGTGAGCTTGAACTGCCAACCTTGTGGTTCAAACTGATTTTGCATTCCAGCACATTACCTTGGAAATATTATGGGGCAATTCTGCTCTACCTTTTAGGGTCATATAAGTTGAAGTTGACTCAGTGGCAGTGGGTTTGGTTTGGTTTCTACAGCTATGTCTTTGGGTACTTAATTTAAAAATACATATATTAACCCCAGATCATCAACAAAATATTAATTTGTCCATCCAACATACTGTTGCATAGGTCTTTCTCTGTATTCACTACTAATACACAGAAAAGAATATTAGGTCAGTGTTCAGAAAAACATCGCATTTTAGGGGAAGAGGTAGATAGATAAACAGTCTGTTAGAAGGCAGAAAGGTGAGCACTCTGTGAGGAGCAGTACAGGAGGCTGTGAAAAAGTAGGTAGGGGTACCCCACCTAGTGGTTCAGCATAAGTATCCTTTCTCTCCAAATTGTCACAAACTGCAGCAGGGCTGGCACCTTCTCATCTAAAGCTTTCTCCTTCCCCCAAGGCATATCTAGAACAAAGCTCTGAACAATGATACCTCAATTAGAGCTTCTGACCAATGGACTGAAGTCATGGTTGACACCTTATCTTGTATCCTTCTGGTCCACTGACTGAGGCCAACCCCACCCAGCAAGGACAATAAAGACCTGTGTTCAGAGTCCCTTCCAATAGAGAGTTCTGGACTCCATAGAATCCACTGTCTACTCTCTTCCAGGAACAATGAAGTCCCTCTTATTCACCCTTGCAGTCTTTGTGCTACTGACCCAGTTGGTCTCAGGTAAACAAAACTTTGGGGAAAAAGAAATACGGATCCAAACAGAGTCTGGCACATGGAGTCCCTATTATCAAATTGTCCATAGTACTGGGGAAGGATTCTCAAGAAAGAGTGGGGTGCTGAGGTCTGTCCTACTTCTCCTATCCAAGAGTCCTCACAATAGAGTATGGTCCAATGATTAGAACTGGGGGAGGGTAATGTGAACTCTGTAGTCACCTCCAAAGGCAGAGATACCCTGATGTCCCAAACTTCTCACTGCTTTCTCACTTAGGGAAGCCTAGTCCCACTCTGACTTACTTCACTTTGCATGAATTATTTCACTCATGAAATAACAATTTTGTGATATTACTTCTCCTAACTTTCTTGGTCCTACAGATAAATTTTTCCATATATTTTCTTTATATTCTGGATATGATGAATAGGACAAGCAAAGCAGTTTTTAAATGCCCATATGACTTTCAGGTGAGAGGGGGAAGAATGCCATTCTGGGCAGATATGGGAATGGGAGTTAGGACTACTGTAAGTCTATGCCATATTTTTACTCTATTCCATTTTAATTAATTATATAGTATATTTATAAAATTAAGACAAGTACACTAAAAATATTTTGAAAATAGAAAAATTAGCTGTAATTCACACACTCCCCCCTACATTTTCTAGATTGAGATTAAATGATTGTTTCTCACCTGCTTTTTTTTACTTAACATTTTATCAGGAAAATTTTCACAGGTCTTTAAAAACTCCTTGAAACATCAGCTTACAGTATATGCTTATTATTCTGTCATATCTTTGTACCAATGTGAACTTGGTGAATCCCTTATTATGTGTCATTTGGATTTTTTCCCCCAAAATGCCATTATTATAAAGAACCTTGTACAGTCTTATTAATATGCCATTATAGAATTCTGTGATTATATAGGTAAAGTTTAGAAGTTTCATTGCTCAATCAAAGGGTGTTATTTATTTTAAAGACCTGTCAAATGTTGCCAAATTATTACTAGCATATTAGTTAACATGTTAGTGTTTTGTCATTAATGTTATATTTGCTTTAACAATTTCATAAGAATTGTTTTCTAAATTTTCTTAACAAATTAATTATAAGTTTAACCTTTTTATTTCATAATTATTGCAAATAATTCCAATATATTGGTTGCTTCTAAAAATTTTACTGATTTATTAGAGGTATAGAATTTTTTAATGTCAAATCTATTGGTATTTTCTCTACATTCCTCCACTAAACCCAAATCAAGTCCAGCCAATTCTAGACCCTATTGGGTTGCCAAGGCTATAAACCTTAATGGAGGCAGACTGCCTCATCTTTCTCTTGCAGAGCAGCTGGTGGATTTGAACAACTGGCCTTTAAGTTAGCAACCCAATGCTTAACTCACTGTGTTCCCAGGACTCCTTTCTTCCCCATATAAAGAATATTTATTCACCCAAGTTTATTGTTTTTCATGGCTCTGTCTTTTAAACTAAACTCATCCCTATTTCTAATTGATGACACAGTGTGAGAAACTAACAGTTTGAAGCAGAACTTTTTAATAGGTAGTGAACTGTATAACAACTCCACAGCTTGACTCCAGTCATTTCTACTTGAAGATGTTGCAGAACAGTTCAAATTAATGGAAGATAAGAGAAAATTAGAAACAGTATGAAGGTTGCTTCAGAAAATGTTTCTGGCCTATTGCATCTTTGAAATTCTCTGAGTTTAGATTTCATGATTTCTCCATCTGCCTCTGGGACATGGATGATATAGATCATGTACTAGCATGACATCTTCTTAACAAATTAAAGAGCTCTGTGAAAAGTCTTCAGTGTACTTTTTTTTTTTTTTTTTAAGTATTTATTGTGAATTGAGTGATGGTTTACATGGAGGAACATCAGTTTTACACTAATCCTATTGTATTCAATTCATTGCAATGATTACAATCGTATTAGTTTCATTGCGATAATTACAATCCCCTGTATGCTTCATCATTCAACAGTATTTGGTTCTATTCCCTCTGTGATTTTGTTGTTGTTGTTGTTTGTTTGTTTGTTTTTTGGATGTGCACCAAAACACTCAGGAATATACAATCATTCAAACAGCCAAAAGGCACACCCTGCAAGTCTGCCCCCTGACCACCAGCACACATCCCCTCTCCCTCTATGAGGCTAGAGCTCTCAGCTGCTCCATCTCTCCATGCCATCATCACTGCCTCCATCTCTGGCGTCGCCGCTTCTTTGGGTAGGGTCCCACACTCTGCTCCCACTCTTCGCCCTTGATGGTCCCAGGGTCCTTCGGTCAGGGACTGTAAGATAGATCACTCACCACTTCTTGCTACAAAATTTCTACCTTTACAGTTGTAACAATTGCAATTACTCACTATTGAATCATGAGAGTCTTGTCCCCTCCTTTCACCAGACCCATCTAGACAAGATGAAAACCATTAAGTGGGGATTCTATTCACCTCCCCACCCCACCCCCACCTTACCCCCACACATTCTGAATCTAAACTTCCTCTTGAAAACTTGTAAGCCAGCACTCCATGCCTTTACAGCCCCCCATTTTAGGTAGCCAATGTCTAATATGCCCATCCCTATATTCCCTGTGTACAGAGAAGATGGGAATGATCCTTGCTGTAAAGATTCTTTCTCTCTAAGTTGGTTTTTAAAGCTACTACATCCATAAGAATAGGTCAAGTTCATCAGATAGTAGCGATTTACACTTTTTTCCTCTTTTCCTTCCTCCAGTCGAGTTCTGAACATCCAGCCATTGAAGCTAGGTCAAATGGACAATATCTGCAAGTTTGGGTATCCTTGTGTAGATATATAGCTGGATATCACTTCATATCAGCTAGATGCTTCACTCTCAGCTCTAGTCCTCCTTGGCCATGTCCTTGTCCATGGGCTCAGATCTCACTACACTTGGGGCCAATCAGCTCTCACCATATTCCAGGTCAATGGGGAGGGGGGTCTATGTAACTTGGTCAGACTCAGCCCATCTCTTCATTGTTGCTTTCCCCCCACTTCCACTCACCAGTAGACCAGCATTGGTCACCAGCAAGCTTACATACTTGCTCATGTATTCCCTTTGAGTTTCAGTGTTGGGAAGGAGTTCAGTTTACTTTTTATGTAAACAATTTAAGCAATTGAGGGTCATTCTGTGAGAATAGTCACTCTTACTCCAAAGCTAGTGGCACTAGAAATAATTTACAAAGGACATTTGAGAGGAAGAATCCAAAAACACCAGAGCCTCAGGATGAAAAGAAAGGAAACTTGATTTGAAATTGCCATCCACATTGCACAACTGAAGACATATGAATGTCATCTCCATGGCAATGTTTGGGACAGTGAAGGAGGAGGGAATTGCAGACGGAGAGGCTGAAGAGTAAGTGTAAACTCAAGGACCCTTATGGTGAGCCCTTGAGGATGCAGAGAATAAGAAGAGGAGACAGTAAGAAAAGCCACGTAAACAATAGAAATCAAATAATCTTTCTGTTCCTCACATTCATCAAGCTCTTCCCCAGCTTATTCAACACTTATTCAAACACTCTTCCTCTCTTTCTTCACAAAGCTGAAACATTTTCACCCTATATGTTCAGGTTTGAGTGTCACTTCCTCAGGAATAATTTCTTGGATCATCCCATATGGAATTCTGATTTCAGGAATCAGAAGTTATCTTTCTATAACTTGATGCATCTTTAACAAAACAATAGATAACTCCAGAGTTACATTCCAAATACAATCTATAAATCGATATATGTATGGAGTCTTGGTATGGCGCTATTGGTTGATGTGTTGGACTGCAAAGGTAGTTTGAGCCACAAGGTTGGTTGTTCAAGCTCACCAGCTGCTGCTCAGAAACACTATACAGGGTCGCTGAGTCAGAACTGACTCAAGGGCACTTTACAGCAAAAAAAAAATATCTATATGTATGCAAAATTCACTTAATTCTCAGAGGAAGATAAAGAGACTAGTTGTTCTTGTTTTTGTTAAGTGCCATCGAGTTGGTTCTGACCCATAACGGCCCTGTAGAGGGTTTCCGAGGAGCAGCTGGTGAACTTGAACCTTGTGGTCCAACCTTGTGGTCCAAACCGACTTTGCAGTCCAGCTTGTTAACCCACAGCCCCACACCAGGACTCTAGGTAGAGGATACTAATTGTGGTAATAATCAGTACTCAGGAATGATTGCTCTAGTCACTTATTCTCTGTTATATCCATTGTTTCTTTTACTTGTTATACTTCCCAAAATCTGTTTCTTGTTTATTCATCAGCTTGTTTATTCTCTTTTTCTCCATCTCCAATGTAAACTTTTTTTAAACCTTGTCTGTCCTGTGCATTTCTTTATTCTCAATGTTTTGCAGAGTTACTGACAGACTGTTGCTGGTGTTTAGTGCAGGCTAGTCAGTTCGGACTTATAGTGACCCTAAATAGGGTTTTTGAGGAGCAGCTGGTGGATTTGAACCACCAACCTTGTGATTTGCAGTCTAGTGCTCCTCCTACAGCACCACACCGGGACTCTCTTGACAGATTAGGCACTAATATATGTATATTGGTTGAATAAATGAAAGAAAAGGTTCTGAAATCTCTTCAGGACTTTTTATGTGTTAGATCATGTAATGAGAAGTTTTAAATATGTATATATGTAATGTGTACACATGTACAGACAAATCCTGCAGAATGCTTCCCTCGTGAATATATCCCTAGTAGAATGGTGTTTGGATTTTATTCCCAAAATCTTTTAGAAGGTACTGATATCTCAAAATTGGGTAGACATAGAGACAAGATATCGTCAAAAGAGTTCAGAGAAAAAAATGGAATTAGAAGATAATGGAATTTTTCCATTCACTTTTCGAAAACCCTCATACATTGTTGTTGTATACCATCGAGTCCATTCTGACTCGTTAGTGAGCCTATATGACAGTATAGAAAGAGCCCTTGTGGTACAGTTTTAAGTGAGAGTTGCTAGCAGTTCAAACCCACCAGCCGCACTGAGGGAGAATGATATGGCTTTAGTAAAGAGTGTTGTTAAGTGCCGTTGAGTTGGTTCTGACTCATAGCGACCCTGTATAGGATTTCCGAGGAGCGGCAGGTGAGCTTGAACTGTCGACTTTGCGGTTCAAACCAACTTTGCAGTCCAGCGCATTAACCCACAGCGCTGCACCAAAGACAGTAACCCTAAAAACCCTTTGTATTCGAGAGGCTCACTATGAGTCAGAATTGCCTCCGTGGCAATAAATATTACCCTTTTGTTTTGTTTTTTTAAACTTTGTGGGAGCAGATCACCAGGTCTTTTGTTCCATGAGAAAACTCTTTGATTAGCAATTGAGTGCTTAATTATTGTGCCAACAGAGCTCCTTATAGGTATGCAACTAAAACCAAACTCACTGTCACTGAGTTGATTCCAACTCACAATGACATTGCATTGGGTTTCTGAGGCTGTAAGTCTTTATAGGAGCAGAGCTTCCTCTTTCTCCCTCATAGGTATATTGTTGTTGCTAAAAGTGCCATCAAATGGATCCCAACTCATAGCAACTCTGTACAGTTTGAATTGTGGAGCTTACAGTTAGCAATCCAGTGCTTACCCTACAGTGCCACACAGTTACCTCCAAAACGTGCATAGCTTTTGTGGTCAGTCACTTGGATGGAACTTCAAAGCATATATATACATATTTCTAAAGTTCTGCAAATTAGAATGTAACTCTCGAGTTGTTATATGTTATTTTGCTAAAAATGTATCAAGAGATGAAATTTATCTAGATTTAGATAATAGGTGTTGTTACTTGCCGTGGAGTCGGTTACGACTCATAGCAACCCTGTACAGGGTTTCCGAGGCTGTAAATCTTTATGGGAGCATTTACTTTATATAAATAGGCATGTATCTAGATGTAGATTGTTGTTGTTACGTGACTTCGAGTCGGTTCTCACCCATTGCGACCCTGTATAGAGTTTCCTAGGAGCAGCTGGTGAGCTTGAACCACCGACCTTGAGGTTCAAACAGACTTTCAATCCAGAGCATAAACCCACAGTGCCACACCAGACCTAGGTTTATATTCCTGTTGTTAAGTACCATTAAGTGGGTTCTAATTCATAGAAACCCTTTATAGGGGTTCTGAGTATATCAAGAGTACCTATTACCTAAATCAAGATAAATATTGTTGTTGTTGTTAAGTGCCATCGAGTCGGTTCCGACCCATAGCGACCCTGTACAGGGTTCCCGAGGGTGTAAATCTTTACGGGAGTAGAAAGCCTCATCTTTCTTCCGCGGAGCGGCTGGTAGTTTCGAACCGCTGACCTTAAGGAAATTAATTTATCTTTTATCAATTGGTATATTTCTAACAAAACAATATATAAACAACTAAGAGTTATATTCCAAATATGATTTGTAGAACTTCAGAAATATGTACACATATTTTGAAAATCTATCCAAGTAACCACAAAAGTCATGTATGTTTTGGATAATGCTAAGAAGCATTACAGCAATAATTGTAGCATTTCACATTTTTAAGTCATAGGGTTTTTTTTTTACTTATATTAAGTGTTTTGAAAAATGGATAGGGGATTTTGTGCTTATTTGCAATAATAATGTGTCATGTATTTTCCCTTTTAAAATAATGGGAAATAGGCCCCTGATGAGTGTTTGCATGCAGAATCCTGATTTCATGCATGAAAAGCTCATGTGTATATCTAAAACTCCATGTGTGTATATGTTATAAAACCTCATTTAATCCTCAAAACATGTTTTCATGATTAGGGAAACATAATAAAGCAACCGGTAAGGAGCTTCAAAAAACTATTTTTATTTGCTTGTGATAAATATCTCTGGTTTAATGATCTACACGATTCCTTTTTTTGCAGGTAATTGGTATGTGAAAAAGTGTGCAAACAAAAACGGAAATTGCAGAAGTAATTGCAGAAATGGGGAAATAGCAACAGAGCCTCCTACTTCAAGGTGTCCACTAAAGAAAGCATGCTGTGTTATCCCTAGAACTGAGCAGGATTCATGTGTAAAGGGGAAGCCTTCATCAGGACAAACAACTGCTGGTGTTGTTGCTGGTGTCGTTGATGCACAGACAGCAACTACTACAGCAACCACCACTCAAGCCGCTGCCGCATGAACATTCTGGCCTCTGGCTCTTGACCCAGTTTCTCTGGCTCATTAAAGCAAAGGCACTTACTCTCTTGTCTGTCTTCATTCTCTCTCTCCCCTTCCGACTGCTCCCACCTCCCAACAATCTCCTGGAAGGCTGGCACAACTCAATAGCACTGGCAGCTTGATGTTAGGGATCCAGAGACGACAGGATTTATTGGAACATTTATTTCTTTCTCGTTTTTGGTTTTGTTTTGTTGTTGTTGTTTTTTTCATTTCAAAAGTGAGGGTAAGTCTAAAAATTGCGTTCTGGACTGATGGGTAAAAATTTCATCATCCTTGAGGCTATTCCCAGCCCACAGCCCACAATCTGTCTACAGTGATGATGGCCAAACTTAAACATACATCACAAACATCTGGAAAGATTCCTAAAACCAAGATTTCTAGGCCTCATTCCAGAGATTCTGATTCAGTAGGACTGTGATTGGTTGGTTGGTTATGTGCTGTGGAGTCGGTTCTGGCTCACAGCAACCCTGTGTAGGATTTCCGAGACTATAAATCTTTTCGGGAGCAGAAAATTTCATCTTTCTCCCACAGAACAGCTGGTAGTTTTGAACTGCTGAACTTGAGGTTAGCAGCCCAACTTGTAACCAATATGCTACCAGAGCTCCTTAGGATTGTGAAAGAGTCTGAGAATTTGCATTTGTCACAAGTTTCTGAAAGATGCTGTTGTTGCTGGTCCAGGGAACATTTAGAGGGTCACTGACCTACAACATGGAATAACTGAAGTCCTATTGGTGTGATTTCCTCAGATTGAAGGCATTTTCTATATATTTCCAAGTGCTTAGTAACACAAAAGCATCCTGACAGAATGCTTTCATAAGCCTTTCCTTAATAGGTTTCCTGCAACAACCACAGAGTGTAGGAATTGTGACCTCACTTTAGAGAAAGGGTAACTTGATTCGAACTGAGCAGACCTGGTTGACTACTTAGAACATCCTGTCACTACACCTTGCTGTTCTGCAATTGTCTCATATCCTGGGAAATCCATAATCATATAAGTTTCCAACTTAGAAAGCATGGAAAAGAGACCAAGAGCTCAGTAGTGTGTCCTCAGTACTGGACACTCATCATAAGTCATAGGACTTTTCTCTTAAGAGAGTAGGTCCATACCTCTCAGCGAACATGGTCAGGGGCACCATGCCTCAGGCCCACTTCCCTGAGTGTTGGGATAGACAGAATAGGAAATGCAACTGTTCTCACCTTCTGGACGCCTTCATGGCCAGGTTCGTCTTCATTGGCCCATTTAATGAAATGACAGAATTGGACTTAATGTCTTCTTTCTTACTATTGTCATGTTAACATTCTTCTGATTATAAAAATTTAAGCTTAGCTATGCCTTGTGAAGCCAACTTTACCTTTGACCTCTGAGGGCAAGAGACATAGAGAAGGGACCTGAAAATGGGAGAAACCTTTTTCTTCTTCACTTGACTCCAAACCAGTTACTAATCGATCCATGTATATTCTGCCTCCTCTAATATGTCATCACTTCTGTCTCCATAAACTGAGACCCTCAAATTCTTCCCAATGAATGCTGCAATATCCTCTGCAATGATCGCTTTTCCTTCCTTTCACACACATATCCATGCATCCTCTACATAGTCAGAGTCATTGTTCTGAAACACCAATCCAGGCACCAAACTCTCCTCTGACCACCACTGCCAATTGCATCCTAGTCAACATTTCAGTCCAAGCTTCACTGTTCTTCATGTTCAGATACTAGATTACATTTCCAGTTTCTTTTCTTTTCTTTCTGCATATCACATTACCTCCCCTCTCCCAATCTGCACCTATGGCCTCATGGGAGGTTCCTTATAATCAGTTGACTGGGGAAAACTGGTACTTGGTTTATAGATATGCAGGATATGTGGCACCACTGGAAGCTTCTTGAAGAATGGTGGCAAAGGGAACTCCTCCCAGCAGGCAGAACTTTGAGCAGTGCTCCTGGTTGTTTATTTTCCTTGGAAGATGAGATAAACAGATGTGGCAGATCTAATTTTTCAAATATTTAACTACTTATCTCAGTATGGTTTATTAAGCAATTGATTTTCTCCTTTAGTTTTACATTCAACAAATCATACATTTCATTTCAGGGATTACAGTCCCCTCCATGTACTCTCAGTTAACAAGTATTTACCTTTATTGCCTTTAATTCTTGCACTCTACCCTGTGTTTTCCCCTCCCTTCATCTTTCTTCTGCCAAACTCTCTCTTGTATATGGTCTTCCCCAGCACCCAAGTTCACACGTCTACCCTCTAGCCAATTAGTAATTCTCCCTTTCCTCTTACCCTGGTAACCATCATAGAATGTTTCTTCTAGCATGAAAACTTTTTCTTGACTTTTTTTTTTTTTTTTACAATAGGGACTTCATACAATATTTGTTCCTCTGTGATTGACTCATTTCACTGAGCATAATATTCTCCAGGTTACATTACATTAGCTCATGTAATGGAGTGTTTCTCAGATTCATTGTTTTTCTTCAACATTGCATAGTATGCCGTTGTGTGTCTGTACCAACATTTATTTAATCATTCTTCTGTTGATGGGCATTTAGGATGTCCCTATATCCTTGCTATTGTGAATAGTGATACAATGAACATTTGGTGCACTTATCTATTTCTGTCACTGCTCCAATTTCTTGAGGATATGTACCTAGTACAGGGATTACTGGGTTATGAGGTATTTCTATTTCCAACTTTTTGAGAAAGCACTGTCCTATTTTCCACAGAGGTTATGCCATTTTATAGTCCCACCAGCAGTGTAGGAGGGTCCCAATCTCTTCACACTCTCGCCAGCATTTGTTGTTTTCTGTTTTTGTTTTGTTTTTTTTTAACTTTGGTATTTATACTGGGATAATGTAATATCTCCTTGTTTTAATTTGCATCTCTCTATGGGGACTCAAGCGTGGCAACAGTAGTGAGGTTGGCCCAGGATCGGGCAGTGTTTTGTTCTGCTGTGCATAGGGTCACTATGAGTCGGTACCAACTTGATGGCACCTAACAACAAAACAACAACATGGGGAGTCCTGGTGTGGCACTGTGGATTAATATCTGGACTGCAAAGTTGTTTTAACCACAAGGTCAGCAGTTCAAGCTCACCAGCCACTCCTTGGAAACTCTATACAGGTTGGAACAGACTCGACGGCAATTAACAACAATGGTTAATGATTGTGAGCATTTCATCATATGTTTGTTGGCCGCCCGAATGTCCTCTTTGGTGCCCTTTATTTTTTTAAATGGACAGTTTGTCTTCTTGTTGTTGAGGTGTTGAAGTGTTGTACAAATTTTAGAGAGTGGTCCCATTATTTTAAATGTCATTGCTATTTTTTCCCCCAATCTTGGTTCTCTTTTTGCTGTTTTGATGAAATCTTTTGATGTACAAGACACCTAACAACAACAACAAAGTGTCAATTTTAGGAGGTCCCAGTCATCTGTTTTGTCTACTACTGTTTGAATGTTTTCAGTCATGTCTGATAATGCATTCATGTCATGCATGTCATGTATCAGAGACCCTAATTTTGTCCCTAATATGTTTATTGGTTTTAGTTTTAGATTTTACATTTAGGTGTTTAATCCACACTGAGTTTGTTTTTGTATATGGTGTGAGATATGGATCTTGTTTCATTCTTCTGAAAATGGATTTCAGTTTGCTAGGATCCTCAGTTGAAGAGGGTTTTGGCCTTTTTTCAAATAGCAATGGAAAAGTAAATAAAGATCAATGGAGCATAGGTGGATAGATTTACTTCCAGGCTTTCAATTCTATTTTATTGATACATATATCTCTCTTTATACCAGTACCAGACTGTTTTGACTACTGGGATAGTGTAGTAGATTTTGAGATTGGTAAGTGAGAGGCATCCTATTTTATTTTACATTTTTAGTAATGTATAGCTAGGGTCTCTTTCCTTTTCATATAAGTTAATGATTAGCTGTTCCATCTCTTTAAAGAATGATGTTGGAATTTGTATTATGAGTTTCTATAGATTGTTTTGATGTTAGTGTTGACATTTTCACAATGTTAAGTCTTCCTATCCAAGAGCATGGTATATTCTTCCATGTTTGTAAGTCTCTTTTGGTTTCTGTAATAGTGTTTTATAATTTTCTTTGTATAGGTCTTTTGTTTCTCTGGTTAGATTTATTCCTAGGTATTTCATCTTTTTTGATGGCTATTATAAATGTCATTGTTTTCCTGATTCCTTTTTCAAAGCTGTCTTTACTAGTGTATAGGAATGCAATTAATTTTTTGCATATTTATTTTGCCCTCTGCCACTTTTGCTGATTCTTACAATGAGTTCCTATAATTTACTTGCTGAATCTTTGGGGGTTTCTGTGTATAGGATGATATTATCTGCAAATAGAGTTTTACTTCTAGTTTGCCAATTTGGATGCCTTTAATTTTCCTTTCTTGCCTTATAGCTCTGGATAGGAGTTCCAACACAGTATTGACTAGGAGTGGTGATAAAGAGAATCTTTGTCAGGTTCCTGTTTGTGAAAGGAATGCTTTCAGTTACTCTCCACTGAGAGTAATGTTGGCTATTGCATTTGTATACATGCTGTTAATTATGTTGAGGAATTTCCCTTCCATTTATGCTCTGCTGAATATCTTTATCAGGAATGGATTTGGGATTTTATCAAATGTCTTTTCTGCATCAATTAATATGATCATGTGGTTCTTGT
>NW_006408557.1:20583890-20598492 GCF_000296735.1 Chrysochloris asiatica
TTCAAATTTATTGGACTACAATTCTTTATATTTTGTTATTATCCTTTTTATTTCCACTGGTTCTATTGTGATGTCACCCATATCATTTCTTATGTATGCTACTTGCATTGTCTTTTTTAGTTTCTTTCTAGTTAATATGTTAAAATTTCCTACTATTATTGTTGCTGTTGTTCTTAAGTGCCATCAAGTCAGCTCTGACATATGGTTTCCAAGGAGCAGTTGTTGAGTTTGAACCACTAACCTTGCAGTTGAGTGCTTATCCTATAGTGCCACCCACACCGGTACTCCACTATTATTATGTTGTTGTTGTTGTTGTTGTTGTTATGTGCCGTGGAGTTGGTTCCGACTCATAGCGACCCTGTACAGGGTTTCTGAGGTTGTAAAGCTTTACGGGAGCAGAATGCCTCATCTTTCTCCTGCGGAACAGCTGGTAGTTTTGAACTGCTGACCTTGCAGTTTACAGCCCAGTTCGTAACCACTACGCTACCAGAGCTATAGAGTTGGCTCTTTCTTTCTTCTATTTTATTAGAGTTTGATTTATGTATTTTGAAGCTCTTCCACTGAGAACACAGATATTTATTATGATTATATCATCTTATTCAATTGAACCTTTAGTCATGAGATAATGTCCTCCTTTGTCTCTTTAAGGTTGGTTTTTGCCTTAAAGTCTATTTTATCAGAAATTAATATTGTCATTCCTGCTCATTTTCAATTGTCATTAGCTTGAAATGTTTTTTTCCATTATTTGATTTTTGTGTGGAAGGTGTTTCTCTTGTAGACAGCATATTGAAGGATCCTGTTTTGTTATCAGTTCTGCTACTCTGTGTCTTCACTGGTGCACTTATCCCATTGACATTCAAATTGACTATCAATAGGTATAAACTGACTACAGTCATTTTGCTGTGTGTACTTTTTGTGGCGCTGCTGTTTTCTGTGTTCTACATTTGTCCATGCAGAGCTCATTTTTCCTGTATGTTTTCTTGTCAATTTCATCACTGCTGTTGTATTAATGTTTACAAATTATTCATGGTTTTCCCTTTTCTTGATTTGATATGAAGGTGTATTCATTTACTTTGAGGTTTGCTCATAATTTGTTAATTTCTTCCCCTGTTTAAAACAGTCTTTTATCTTGAAATCTATTTCACCATTTGGAAGTCCTGTCATTATACCTTTCCCTCTTTTCTTTGTCATTGTCTTCATTATAAATTGATATCTCTGATTCCCTATCTTTAGTCTTGCTTGTTGTACTTTGGATATTTCTGTAACTGGATTGAATTTTGGGTGGTGTCGCCGTGTATGTCAATCTCAGGTTGTTGTCTTCTGCTGCTGCTGTTTCTCAGTCCAGAGAACTCCCTCTAGTATTTTTTGTAAGGTTGGTCTGGTTTCACAAATTCCTTTAATATCTGATTATCTGGAAATGTTCAAATTTTACCATCATATTAGAGGGACAATTTTTCTGGTATATGACTTTTGTTTGGCAATTTTTTTTATTTGAAAGTTTTTTATGTCTCCCCGTTGCCTTCTTATGTGCATGATTTCTGCTGAGAAATCAGAGCTTAATCTTTTTGGTTCTCCTTTTGAGGCAATTTTTCATTTTTCCCGAGCTGCTTTCAGGATTCTATCCTTGTGTTTGATTTTGGAGAGTTTGATTATGATATATCTTAGTGATATTCTTTTGAGGTCTATCCTTTTTGGGTCTATCAGCTTCTTGAATGATTATCTTCTCATTTTTCATGTCAGGGAAATTTTCTTTGATTATTTTTTTCTGTGCTTTTCTTTGAGTTTTCCTGTTCTGGAATTCTAGTCACCCAAAAATTATTCCTCTTCATGTTTTCCCACATGAATCTTAGACTTGCTTCAGACTTTTCTTTCTTTCTTTCTTTCTTTTTTTTTCCCTGATTGTTCTTCTAGCTTACTAGTAATTGAGAGATTTATCTTCAAGCTCACTAACTGAGGCTTCCATTGACTCAAATATACCCCTCTATCTTTTCAATGTATTGTCCATTTCTGAAATCTTAGTATTATTGCTGTTGATCCAGTCTATAGCAGCTGGTATTGGCTCTTGTCCAATGGGTGGTACCACAGAGGGTCTGGTTGTAGCTGGAATTTATGGCTGCAGTTACTGACTCCTGTCAGCTGAGGAAAGAAGAGAAACACACACAAGAGAGAAGGAAACCAAACACAAACCAGCAAACAACAGCTAAAAAAAGGAAAAAGAAAAGGAAAAAAGTAGGCAATAGCTAGCAGAAAAATGCAAAACCCAAAGAGAGAAACGAGGTAGATGTCAATAAAATAATAAAAAGAGAATATAAAAGAAAAAAGAAGGCCTAAAAACACAATTAGGGAGAGGAATGAATAAAATGGAAAAGGACCAGAAAGTATAATAAATAAATAATAAAATTTAAATTAAGAGGGAGTTTTAAAAAAGAAGCAGCAATGGTAGGGAAAGAGAAGCAGAAAAAATGAAAGGGGAATTAGAAAGGAGAGAAAGCAAGAGAGACAAAGGTGAGAGAGAAAAAATAAAGAAACAAAAATGATGAAAGGAAGGGGAAGAAAGCAAACAAACAAAAGCAGGATAGGTGACAGACCCAGAGAAGTGGAAATTCTGGGGTCTCCTGGCAGCCACGGACCTCACGGACCTCACGGACCTCACGGATCTCACGGACCTCACGGACCTCACGGACCTCACGGACCTCACGGACCTCACGGACCTCACGGACCTCACGGACCTCACGGACCTCACGTCATGGGTAGGTAAGGGATGAGATGATAGTATTCAACCCCTAGATGGAGTTTTCTAGAACCCACTCTGCAGGTCTGGAATAGGCTACACCTGATACTAATGGCGAGGTTGGTGCTACTAGCTCCATATACGCTTTGATGTGACTTCAACAGCCCAGAGAGCAGGAGCTTCCCTGGAAATGGGATCCAGCCAAACCTCATCACTTGGGTAATATTGGTTATTTAAAAAAAAAAAAAAAAAAATCCACCCCTTTCTGTCAACCAATATGCAGTATGCCTCTGCGCCACCTACTGACTTCCTGCCTTCAAAGTCATCCTTGAAAGTTCAGGACGGTTACACCAAATGCTTTGCAACTAGCACAGATCAGCAGTTTCTTTCCTGAGTTTTGTTTTTTGTTTTTTCCTCTCCCAGGCATCTGCTCAGTTGCTTCCCCAAGTGAGAGCTAGTCTAGGACTAGCCAGGGCCTACTCTACGCCAACGCGCTCAGTGTGGGCAGCTCCTCACTTCTTTAATAGGGCCCACAACCATGGCACTTGCCTCCGTGCAGTTCCAGCCACCTCGAGTGAGGAAGTGTCCCTGGGCCCAGCATCACTTCTGGTCACCAGGGGAGTGTGGGGAATGAGGGGAAAAAAAATGTACCTTTTTCTTTGCCAGCCACAATGCCCAAAAATTTTGTCTCTGAAGCTACTCACAGACATTCACGATTGCTGTGCCCGTCTGGTTGCCAGCTCATATCACCAGAGTCCTGTTTTTGCTATGTTTGTTGGGCTCTCTCTCCTGTTGGTATTGTTAAGTGCCGCTGGACCTGTTCCAACTCATAGCGACCCTGTATTGGGTTTCCAAGAAACAACTAGTGAGTTTGAAACCTGACCTTACAGTTCAAACTGATCTTTCAGTCTAGCGCTTATCCTACAGCAACACACCAGTACTCCAAGCATTTGATCCACTTCTCTCTCTCTTCGTCTGAAGCTCAGCGTTCCAGGATTATCATCTGCATCTGTTTCATTTGGTTATGAGTATCTTTGTTGTTAGAGGATCCATACAGCTTTTCTGCCTGGTTGCCACTTTACTGGTTCCTCCTCATTTTTGTTTGATTCAAGGAATTTTTTCATTTCATTTTTTTTATTTCTTCTATGACTCAGTGGAGTCCTGGTGTGGTGTTTTAGGATAATGCACTGGACTGCAAAATCACTTTGAACTTCATGGTAAGAGGATCAAACCCACCAACTGCTCCTTGGAAATCCTATACAGGCTCGCTATGAGTCGTAACCGACTCTATGGCATTTAAGAACAAATTACCCAGTAGTTTTTAAGCAGGGTGTTATTCAGTTTTCATGTGTGTGGTCTTTTTTCCTTGATTTTACTTGTTGATTTCTAATTTTATAGCTTTGTGAAGTGAGATGCTTTGTATTATTTTGATGTTTTTACATTTATTGAAGTTTGCTTTGTGGGCTGTTGTTGTTATGTGCCATGGAGTCGGTTCCGACTCATAGCGACCCTGCACACGGTTTCCGAGGCTGTAAATCTTTACGGGAACAAACAGCTGGTAGTTTCGAACTGCTGACCCTGAGGTTACAAGCCCAATTCATAACCATTACGCTACCAGAGCTCCTTGCTTGTGGGCCTAACATATGGTTTATTCCGGAGAATGTTCCATGTGCACTGGGAAAGAATGTGTATTGAGCTGTTGTTGGGTTGAGTGCTCTGTATATGTCTATGAAGTCAAGTTGATTGTGTTTTTGTTGCATTTCTTTCTAGTTCTGTCCTTCATCAAATGTGGTGTATTAAAATCTAATATTTTTGTTGTGATGGTTACTAAGTGTTGTTGAGTTGGTCCCAATCCATTGCAACCCTGTATAGGGTTTCTAAGGAGCAACTGATTGGTTTGAACTGCCGATCTTGAACTGCCGATCTTGCTGTTCAAACCAACCTTGCAGTCCAGTGTTTATCCTACAGTGCCACACCAGTTGTCTATTCCTTTCTTCAATTCCAATAGAGTTTGATTTATGTATTTTGAGACTTGTTGGGATCATAAATGTTTATTATGGTTGTTGTTGTGTGCCGTGGAGTCGGTTCCGACTCATAGCGACCCTGTACAGGGTTTCCGAGGCTGTAAATCTTTACGGGAGCAGAAAGCCTCATCTTTCTCCCGTGGAACAGCTGGTAGTTTCGAACTGCTGACCTTGTGGTTCGCAGACCGATTCGTAACCACTACGCTATCAGAGCTCTCTTATTCAATTGATCCATTAATCATGATATAATCAAAGGGTCAATCATTGCTGGGAATGGCTGAACGGAAGGTCTCAGACTTGGGCATAGTTTAACCGAAGGATTGCAACTAAACAGTTGTGGTCCAGAAAATCGGGCTGCTCCCAGATCAGGCTGCCCCCTGAGGAACTTGCAAAGCCTGCCTCAGGGAACAAGGAATTTGCAAAGTCTTTCCTTGTACGCAGCCACAGCCTTCAGTTTAGTCTACAAAAACATCTCGCCACCCTATGTCTATTTCCCTAGCAACTACATTCTTCTGATAAAGTCCCACTTACTGCTTGAATCTATACACCAAAAGTTTTTTGCAATCTTTTCCCTGCCCCCAGCACTCTCCTCTGATTTGTGTATATAATTAACAAGCTGAACGGTAGGATGGTGTCACAGTATCTCCATCAGAGTGTTGTGGCCCACCTGGTCCTAACTTTGCTATATTTCAACTGTGTCTTGTGTCTTTCTTTTTATTTCTCATCTCCCATCTCCCCTTGTTGTTGTTGTTAAGTGCCTTCGAGTCGGTTCCAACCCATAGCGACCCTGTACAGGGTTTCCGAGGGTGTAAATCTTTACGGGAGTAGAAAGCCTCATCTTTCTCCCACATCTCCCCTACTCGGATTTAATGTTGGCCACAGCATATGGCGCCCAACGTGGGGCCCGAGTACAGAGGAACTCTTAAGCCGAGATGAGGAGACACTCCAAATTGTATTTATCTATTAGGCTGTGTTTTGTCAGAGATTAATATTGCCTCTCCTGCTTGTTTCTGATTATCATTATCTTGATATATATTTTCCATCCTTTGAATTTTTTTTTTTTTTTTTTTTTTTTTTCTTCTTTGGGTCTAAGGTATATCTCTTGTATATAGCATATTGAAGGAGTCTGTTTTCTAGTTAATTATACTACTTATTCTGTTTCTTGACTGGTGTACTTCATCTATTTACATTCAGTATAATTATCTATAAGTATGAATTGAATTGATTGCTATCATTTTGCTGATTTCTTTTGTGTGTGGTGCTCTGGTTTCTTTGTTCCAAATAATTTTCTGTGCTGAGGTCATTTTGTTTGTGTAGTTTCTTTTCACATTTTCTTCATTTGTGTTGTTTTAATGCTTATTAAATCTTTCTGAATTTCTTCTTTTTTATTTTGATGTGAAGGTATATTGATTTTCTTTGAGTTACCCTGTATACTTTATTAATTTCTTCCCCACTTTATAACTACCTGTTTTTATCTTGAAACCTACTTGACTTTCTCACTATTTGGAACTTCTGTATCTACATTATTCCCTCTTTTTGCTTTGTAGTTGTCTTCATTATAAATTGATATCTCTGATTCCTGTTTACAGTCTTGTAAGTTTGGCTTATTTTGGATAGTTCTGTACATGGATTACAGTCCTGATATGGTGCTGGACTGCAAAGTCCTTTGAACCGCAATTATCAGCAGGTGAAGCTCACCAGCTGCTCCTCAGAAACCTGTACAGGTTTGCTATGGGTCAGAAATGACTTGATGGCACTTAACAACAACAATAACATATATAGATAGGAGTCCTGGTATGACACTATGGGCTAATACACTAGGCTGCAAAGTCAGTTTGAAATGCAAGATTGATGGTTCAAGCTCATCAGCTGCTCCTTGGATACCCTGTACAGGGTCACTGTGGGTCAGAACCAACTGACTCAGCAGCACTTAACAACAACATAACAACAATATATGGATTGAGTTCTGGGGAGTGTCATCATGCATGATACTCTCGATTTATTGTCTGCTGTTGTTGATTTTCGGTCCAAAGATTACCATTTAGTATTTTTAGTTAGTCAGGTTATTACAAATTCCGTTCATTTCTATTGTCCTGATTTCACCCTCATATTTGAGGGACAGCTTTGCTGAGTATATGATTCTTGGTTGGCAATTTTTTTCTTCCAGTTTGTGTATGCCACCCCATTGGCTGCTTGTCTGTATGGTTTCTGCTTAGTCTTACTGGTTCTCCTTTGTAGGTAACTTTATATTTTTTCTAGCTGCTCAGGATTCTTTCCTTTTCTTTGGTTTTGGAAAGTTTGATATGATATGTCTTGGTGATTTTATTTTGGGGTCTATCTTTTGTGGAATTCATTTACCTTCTTAAGTGGTTATCTTCTTGCCTTTCATGATATTAGGGATATTTCTCCCAAAAATTCTGACAATTTTCTCTGTTCTTTCTATTATGTCTTCCTATTCTGGAATTCCAATCACCTGTAACTTATTCCTCTTCATGGTGTCCCACATAGATATCTTAGGCTTTCTTTGAATTTTTTTCCTTTTTTTTTTTCTGATTATTCTTCTAGAATATGAGTATTGAGATATCAACCTTACTAATTCAGACTTTTGTTGATTCAAAACTACTCCTTTGCCCTTTCAATGTATTGCCCATTTCTAAAATCTTAGTATTCCTCTTCTGGATTTATTTTTGCAGGTTTTTATTGTTACAAATTTTCATTTATTTTGTCTGTTTGTTCTTATAGTGTTTTCCTGAATTCTTCTCAGGTTTTTTTCTGTATGCTTCTTGCTTTCCTCAACCCATTGAAGGTACCCAAATATCATTCTTTTGAATTCTTTCTCAGATAGTTCCATTACCTTTTCTTCCTCAGAAACATTTTCTGGCTCTGCATCTCAGTCATTTTTTTGAGCCCCTCTCTCATTTCTTCATGTGAGCTGAAATTTTCTGTTCTCTGAGACATTGCATTGTTGTTGTGTTTGCATTTAATTGATGATTGTATGTTGGTGTGTTCTTAGGCTCTCACTAACTACCTCCTGGTGGGTGTGTTTAGAGAATGGAAGCATGTGTATAGTTCTCAGTTTACTATTTGTGCAGCTCTGTTTAGGTTGGGTTTGACTGGCATTGGCTGCTGTTTATTGTTGATCATTTGGTGTAGAAGCTGATATTGACTCTCACCCAGTGGGTGTAGCTGTAGAGGGTACGGTTGTGTCTGGGCTGTAGGGCACAGTTTCAGTCTCTCCTCCAGTGGAATGAGAAGATAAAACACACACACACAAGAAAACAAGCAAATCACAGTGACAAAAGAAAATAATAGAAAAGAAGAAACAGGCAGTTAGAAGAAAAAGGAATATAGTAACTAAGAAAATTGAAAGTTGTCAAAAATGAAATGGAATGCATAAACATTGATATCTAGGCATTAGTGAGCTGAAATGGACTGGTATTGACCATTTTGAATCTGACAATCACATGGTTTACTATGCCAAGAATGACAAATTAAAGAGGAATGGTGTCTCATTCATCATCAAAAAGAACATTTCAAGATCTATCTTGAAGTATAATACTGTCTGTGATAAGATAATATCTATACACCTACAAGGGAAACCAGAGCCTTGGTATGGCGCTGTGGGTTAATACACTGGATTGCAAAGTCAATTTGAACCACAAGGTCGGTGATACAAGCTCACCAGCCACTCCTCAGAAACCCTATACAGGTTGCTATGGGTTGGATCTGACTCGATGGCACTTAACAACAAGGAAAACCAGTAAATACAACTATTATTCAAATTTACACACCAACTACTAAAGCCAGTGATAATGAAATTGAAGACTTCTACCAACTTCTTCAGTCTGAAATTGATCAAACATGCAGTTAAGATGTATTGATAATTACTGACTATTGAAATGCAAATGTTGGAAACAAAGAGGAGCAGTCGTTGGAAAATATGGTCTTGGTAATAGAACTGATGCTGGAGATTGCATGATAGAATCTTGCATGAAAGTGCACTGTGTTGGTTCTGACTCATAGCAACCTGTTATAGGGTTTCCTAGGAGCAGCTGGTGGGTTTAAACTGCCAACCTTGTGGTCAGCAGTCCAGTGCTATACTGTTGTTGTTAAGTGCTGTCGAGTTGATTCCAACCCATAGCAACCCTGTATAGGGTTTCCAAGGAGCAGCTGGTGATTTCTTTATTGCAAATACCTTTTTAAACAACATAATAATGACTATACGTGTGGACTTCACCAGATGGAATACCCAGAAATCAAATTGACTACATCTGTGGAAAGAGACTGTGGGAAAGCTCCATCTCATCAGCCATATCAAGGCCAGGGGCAAACTGTAGAACAGACCATCAATTGCTCATATGCAAGTTCAGTCTGAAACCGAAGAAAATTAAAACAAGTTCACAAGAGCCAAAATATGACTTTGAACATATCCCACATGAATTTAGATATCATCTCAAGAATAAATTTGATGAATTAGACAGTGACGACTGAAAACCAGAAGAATTGTGGGATGACATCAAGAACATCATACAGGAAGAAAGCAAAGGTTATTAAGAAGACACTGGCCCTCTACTTCACCAAATACAACATGCTCCTTCACCAATCGATTCCATCAAAACAAGTTAGTCAGACAATGCTCTGTTTTGATCCATAAGTTTTATATCAGCTAATTTGTTGAAGTAGATTGTCCAGCTCTTCTTCCTAGCTTTTCTTAGTCTGGATTATCCACTGAAACTTGTCAATCATGGATGATACTGCTGGTTTTTGAAATACCAAAGGTATAGCACCACAGCAACATGCAAGCCACAACAATCTGGCAAACTTATAGGTGGGCGGTGGATCCCCTAACTGGATTATATATTAATTTTCGTAGAGTAAGTAGAGAAGTTTCAGGGGTCAGGATGACTTTTGGGTGATTCTGAAATCTCACCTTTATTTTTTGTAGCTCTTCCCCAAGAGAGAGGCCTCTTCAAGAGCTATGATCTCTGCAATTATATAGTACAAGAAATTTGAGAGGTGGATCATCCCAACCATTAGGACGCTATAACCTCTTGCATCTAGGACTGTTCTTATAGGTAGAGCTCATGAACTTACACAGCAGGTGTACAGATGCAGATGGGTCATTTTAGCAGAAAAACATACTAGAAAAAAACATGAGCTTTAGAGTCAGGCATGTCTGAGGTTATTCATGACCCCATCACATATTTATTCTTGGGCAGTGGGCAATTGATTTTCCATATTTGAGCACAAGTTTTTGAACTTAAAAAATATCCATTCCTACTCAGGGTACTCTGAGGATTACTAGAGTGGTATAGTAAAACATTTATCACATAAAAAGAATTAAACTGTACAGATTGCTGAGTTGTGGATTAACAGAAAGGACACATTTCCTAGGACTCTCTCTGCCATTGGACCATCTCTGCTCTGCATGGGTACATTTTACCTGAGGGAAGGGTCATTACTATGCAAATTGAAGTTGTAGCAGATGTGAGGTTCATGGGCTTTGAACAGCTAGATGGGGTTTTAAAGACTCCTGGTAGAACATACTGTGTTTTCTCCTCCAGAAGCACCTTGATCGCTACCTTGAAAACATCCTAGAGCCATGATCACTTAGATGATGGATGAGAAGTACACTCTTAGTGCTGCAGTCTAAAACTATGCCCTCCTGTCCTCTTGGCTGACACTCATGCTTCATCCCATGCTGGAACCCAGGAGGCAAATGACCATTCCCTGTTTTGGGGTTAACTTGAGGAGTGTTGTTTTCACAGTGCTTTCAGTTTTGATCGTGAGGGTTTTGCCCTCAGTGGTAATGATACAATCAAGTTTGGCCATTGCACCTGTTTTTTGCAGAGCCATTCCCATTCCTCTTTACTTCATGTGTTCACCAAAGCCTTTGCTGGCTCCCAGGTGCTATCTTCCTACCAGCTGCTGACTGGTAGTCATGGTGGGGGCAGACAGGTGGATGTATAGAGCAATCAGAGAGAGTTCAGTGGGAGAGCATGGCGTCCTTCCATCTTCTTTTGATGTCTCCTGCATTGTTCAATATTTTACCCATATTGCAACTGAGGCTTAATTTTTTCTTCAGTTCTTTCAGCTTGGGAAATGTTGAGTATGTTCTTCCTTTTTGGTTATCTAACTATAGGTCTGTGCACATTTCATTATAATACTTTGTCTTCTTGAGGTGTCCTTTGAAATTTTCTGTTCAGTTATTTTACTTCATCATTTCTTTCATTTGCTTTAGCTGCTGCCGCTGCTGATTGTATGCCATGGAGTTGGTTCCGACTCAGAGACCTTGTGTGGGTTTCCTGAGGCTATAAATCTTTACGGGAGCAGAAAGCTTCATCTTTTTACCATTTTACTCTAAGTTTCAAGGTGCTCTGGTAACGTAGTGGTTACAAATCAGGCTGCTAACCTCAAGGTCAGCAGTTTGAAACTACCAGCTGTTCCATGGGAAAAAAATGAAACTTTCTGCTCCCATAAAGATTTACAGCTTTGGGAACCTTATACAGGGTCACTATGAGTCAGAACTGTCTCCACAGCACCTAACCACCACCACTCTTAAGTTTCAGAGTCTCTTCTGACATCCATTTTGATCTTGTCTTTCTCTCCTGTCTTTTAAAATGAACATTTGCTTTCTTCATGTATGATATTCTTGATGCTATCTCACAACTCATCTGATCGTTGGTAAACTGGTATTCAATGAGTCAAATCTGTGGGATATACTCAAAGTCATATTTTGGCTCTCATGTACTTGGTTTAATTTTCTTCAGCTCCAGCCTGAATTTGCATATGAGTCATTGATGGTGTGTCCCACAGTCGTCCCCTGACCTTGTTTTGGCTGATGACACTGAGCTCCTCCACCGTTTCTTACCACAGATGTAGTCAATTTGATGCCTGTGGTACATTCCATATGTATAGTACTTATTTATGTCGTTGAAAGAAACTTAATACCAATGAAGAAGTCATTGGTCTTGCAAAACTCTATCATGCAACTTCCAGCATCATTTTTATCACCAAACCCATATTTCCAAACTACTGATCCCTCCTCTTTGGTTCTAACCTTCACATTCCAATCACCAATAATCATCCATGCATCTTGAGTGCAAGTTTGATTAATTTCAGACTGAAGAATTTGGTAGATTTCTTCAATTTCTTCATCACTGATTTTGCTGCTTTGGTATGTAAAACTGGTCTTCATTGTTAGCATATAGATATTAACCTATCCCAGAAAGCATTATTTTTAGTATACTAAATGGACTTGGGACTCGTAGTGTGATACTGTATGATCAGCACTGGGCTGTGAATCACAAGATCGGCAGTTCAAACCCACCAGCTGCTGCTTGGAAACCCTACACAGGGTCGCTGTAAATTGGAACTGACTTGATGGCACTTAACAACAACAACATTGATTAAACACTCTTTCAAAGCAACCACATAGATTAGAGTATTTCCAATGTGCAGATGTTTATAGTTGAGTTCATTTAGGCTGGGAAATTTTAGGAGACTTCATATAGTTCTATTTAAGTATAGAGTCAGATAATAATAATATCAATGTGAATATTATCAAACTAGGCATTGGGCTAACTGATTTATGGTGGTGGTTGTGTGCCACTGAGTTGCTTCTGACCCTGGATAGGGTTTCTGAGGCTATAAATCTTTATGGGAGCAGAAAGCCTCATCTTTCTCCCATGGAATGACTGGTAGTTTCAAACTACTGACCTTGCAGTTAGCAGCCCGACTTGTAACCACTAAGCTACCTATTTAATCCATTTAACAACCTTTTATCTTATCTATTCTGTTCTCTCTTTTAATGTGAATGCCTACATTCAGTGCGTTTAAGTAATTTAACAAAGATCACAAAATTGATAAGCCACAGGCCTAGAATCAGGATTATGTATTAAATCTTATGTTGTTTCTATGATGATTACCTGGGAATCACCCATTTCTTGAAGACAACACTTGAGAAAGTTGTTTCCCTAAATGCCATACCTTTAAAGATCAGTCATCTAAATCAGAGGAAAATTCACTTATAACAAACTTCAAATGATGGCAAGTCACAATTTGTAGGCTAAAGAAGACCTCTCTCCTTACACTGTTGGAGCCTAAAGAGGAATGTAAATGAAGGCTCACGTACCATATTTAAAAGTTATATATCATGCTCATAAATTAGAGAAAATAATATCCATCCTCTTATCTTGACAAATATTCCTTACAGTGATCTGAAGTCTTATATTTTCAGGCTCCTTAGAATTTTGCCCAAGAATATGGCATCCCAAAAAGTGCCAGACACATTCCAGATTCTAGTCTGCAGCCTGACTCTTTCTCTTCTTTTCCACATTGTGAGGAGCCTTGAGCATAGATGTGAAGATAACTAGATACCCATGTGCAAAAATTCAAGCTTAATCTACACCTTACCATCCCCACTCACCTCAAACAGTAGTAGCCTCTTCGTGTGCACCAGATGCAGGCTCTTTCCACCAGGGAAGAAACCCTACAGTCTTGAAAAAAAGGCTACAGACTGTTTGGGGAGAGAGTCCAGGGCACCAGCCACAGTCTAGAGGAATAAAGCAAGAAAAGCAGTTTGGAGATTTGATTATCTTTTTGGCCCCAGTGACATTTTGTACTATAGGGAAGATGAAGATTGTAATAGGGCCCTCTGGTGTGGCACTGTACGATCAGCACTGGACCACAAGGTCGGTTTGAATTGCAAGGTCTGTGGTTCAAACTCACCAACCAATGCTTGGAAACCCTATACAGGTTCATTATGCATTGGAACTGACTTGACGGCACTTAAAAACAACAGTGATGTATTGGACTCCTGGTGTGACACTGTAAGATTGGAACTGGACCACAAGGTTGGTTTGAACTGCAAGTTTGGTTTGAACTGCAAAGTTAGAGATTCAAATTCACCAGCCGCTCCTCAGAGACCCTACATATGGTTGCTGTTAGTCAGAACTGACTTGACAGCACTTAACAACAACAACAACAATGATGTACTGGATTCCTGTGTGGTGCTGTAGGATCATAACTGGACCACAAGGTTGCTTTGAAATGCAAGGTCAGTGGTTCAAACTTACCTGCTGCTCCTTGAAAACCCCACACAGGGTGGCTCTGAGTTGGAACAGACTCGATGGCACTTAACAACAACAATGATGCACTGGACTCCTGGTGTGGCACTGTAGGACCAGCACTGGATCACAAGGTCAGTTTGAAATGCCATATCAGCAGTTCAAACTCACCAGCTGCTCCTCGAAAACCCTACACAGAGTACCTCTGAGTCAGAACTGACTTTGGGGCATTGGTGGTTCCATGGTAGAATTTTTGTGCTCCATGAAGGAGACTTGGTCTTGATGACCCAGGTTCAATTCCCTGGCCATGCACCACATAGTAGGCACCACCAGTCTGAACAGGTTTCAGACTAAGACAGGTTAGGAAGAAAGACCTACTTTTGAAAATCAGTCAAGGATTCCCAACTTCTGATGTGGATGGTGCAGGATCTAGCAGTGTTGCTATTCCATTGTATGGAGTGATGATGTCACCACGAGTCTGGGGTTGATTACTCCACAACAGTTAACAGAATATAAGTCATAAAGGCTGGACTTGCCCTAGGATCATCAAGAGAGAAGAGCAGAACATGGGACCCTAACCAGAGAAGCAGTGACACCAGAGATGGAAGCAGAGGTGATGGTATGGAGAGAGAGAGCAGCTGAGGACTTTAGACTCATGGAAAGAGAAAGGTTGTGCTGGTGGCCAGGAGGCTGGTTTCCAGAATGTGCCCTTTGGTTATTTAAATTATTACATATTCTTGTGTGAGTTTTTTGTGGGGTTCCTTGTTGTTGTTGTTGTT
>NW_006408557.1:20601726-20603131 GCF_000296735.1 Chrysochloris asiatica
GGTTAGAATGAAGAAGCTTCATTTATGTTCAGTGGTGTTTCAGACCTTTTAAAAGGTGCATATGTGGCTGCAAAATAAGCATTACTCAATAACTCTCCTTCTGAAAATCTCATGTAAATTCCCAAATTCTTAGTATGACTGGTTTATTTCTGTAGGAGTGTAGGAAGGTTTTGTATCAGGAAGGGTGGATATGGTGCAAGTCAAAGTTAGGAAAGGATAGAGAAGTCTGAAGGTCAGTGTCTCCCTGGGCATATAAACTCTGGAACAAACAAGGTTTGAAGAGGACCCTAGACTTTTAAAAACCATAGAATTGATGGGACTTTGAGACCATCTTAAGAGGCCCCTCCTGAGACTTGGATTAATACTACAATTATTTTCATTTTATTAAAGAAAATTTTAGAATGGGATACAACCACATATTTCTAGATGTTTTCCTTGGATAGTTTTCCTTGGAATGCTGTAGACTAATTTCTTACTCCTCTCTGTTTTCTGTATTTCCTGATTCCTGCTACTAATGTACATATTACATGCATAATAAAACTATTTGAAAACTAATAATACTAATCTTAATTCAAAAAGGAATAAAAACCAAACCAAAATCAAATAAACACAGCTTCCCTGGCTAACACATCTGAATAATTAATTATTTACTTTCTTAGCCCTCCGCTCAGTAGGGCCCCATGAGTGAGTTATATATTATTCTGGTGTTCTTTTATAAGTAGCAAATTATAACAATTTGTACTTTCAAAGTCCCAGTGGACTCTGAGGTTCTTAGAATTAACAACAAGTGCTGATAAATTATTACTTCCTCACTAAAAAAAGGGGGGAAAAAAAGGTCATATTCTGTATTAATGTAATCTTGTTCATAGGAACACACTGTTTAGCCCTAAGAGGACGTGGGGAAAGTGAAAGCTTTGGTCCTTTGGTTCAAAATAGGAGATTTCTGAAGCTCAAAGATTTTCTGTCAGGGGACAGAAAAGGCACACACACCTGATTGGAGTAAGGGTAGAAAGGCACCATTTTTTTTTTTTCTAACATACAATGTTGATCTTATCTGTGGAACAAAGGAATGTGAGAGGATTTTTTTTTTTAATCAAGGAATTGGGTTCTGACAGTTATGCTAGTGAATAAGGCAGTGCAGGTGGGACACAGAATGCTTCTTCTGGTGGATAGACAATACATTCTGTTAATAAATAAACTCTTGCTGAGCCTGGGCACTCAATTGGCATAACATAGTCCATAAACACAATGTTCTGCATAGAGAAAACTGTCCAAGAATTGTTGGAAAAAAAACTTCCATAACATCATGAAAGATGAGAAGATAGCCATTCAAGAGTTGAACCTACTCTAAACAGGATAGACCCCAAAAGAAAATCACCAAGACATCATAATTAAACTTTTCAAA
>NW_006408557.1:20603836-20606192 GCF_000296735.1 Chrysochloris asiatica
CAACCCTGGACTAGCTCTCACTAGGAGAAGCTAAGCAGATGCAGAAAAATAAAGGAGACAGACATGTGAACTGAGCCTCTAGGCCAGATGCAGCACAGTCATCTTAAACGTTTGCAAGCAGCTTTAGAAGCCGGCAGCAGCTGAGTGGTACAGAGACATACTAGTAATTGGTGGAGATAAAGGTGCAATTTTTCTTGTACCCCACATTCCTCTGGTGACCAGAGACATGGCCATTCCTCACCATCATCCACCCACAGCCACGTTCCTGCTCTCCAATGGTCTGAGCAGCTCAGTGGATAGGCATCCAGTTGTGCACTGCATCAAAGTGAGTTGGGAGCTATCTACACCAACCCCAGAGCCTAGGTTCCAGTGAGGCTTGCTCTAGACCCATGGGGCTGGTCCTGGGAAGTGTGGACTAACAGGATCTCTTAGGGCCAGCTGCCATGCCACCCTGCCACCTACAGCTGCTCTCTGGGCCAGAAAGACCCTGATCCCAGCTGCTTTGGGGATCTGAACAAACTACTTCTGGATTAAATGCCCAGAACAGAAAGCACCTAGATCTACAGGAGCTCTGTTTAGAACTGAGAACATCACTTTCTCATCCGTTGCTCTCCCATTTATCCTTTCCATCTCGGCTTTAGTTTTGTTTGTTTGTTTTCTTTTCTATTCTTCTGTTTTTCTCCCCCCACCACATCTTCTTCCTTCCTTTCTTTTTTCCCCTTTTTTAAAACACTCTCTAGTTTTGTTTTTGTTTTTTTTAACACTCTCTAATCTCTTATTTTTCTTCATCCTTCTTGCTAATTGTGTTTATTGCTTTCTTTTTATTTTCTATCTTATTTTTCTCTTTTGTGGGTTTCCCCCTGCTGTTTTCTTTTTGAATTTTGTATCCTTTTCCTAGCTATTACCTGTTTTACTTTTTGAGTTTTTTTTCTTTTTCTCCTCTATTAATTTTTTTTCACTGTTATTTGCTTGTTCATTTGTTTTTTTTCTCATATATGTGTGTGTTCTCTTCTTTCCTCACCTGATAAGGAATAACAACTGTACCTATACATCCCAGCCATAGCCATGCCCTTCACAGTCCCAACCATTGTGCAAAGTCAACACCAGTTGTCATAAGCTACATGATAATTAATTACAATACATCACATCACCAAAACCATCCTAAATGGAACTTTTCACAAGTTTCCATTCTCTCATCACACCCATCAGGAAGTGAGAGTCTAATAGCACATGTATATAAAATCATCTATTAAATACAACGACACTACAATGCCTTGGAGGCAACAGACAATTCCTGTTCACATGAATAAGTAAAAGGAATGGCTCAAACAAATGACAAAATGCAGAGGCAGAAAAGTTTTTGAGGAAGAAAAGGCATTGGAACTACCTGAAAAAGAAGTCAAGAGAATGATCTTTATGTACCTTCAACAGATTGAGAAAAAGGTCGAAGAAAGAAAGAAAAATTCAGGAAAACACTACAGGAACAAACAAATGGAATGGGCAGCTTAGACACTGGCTACCTAAAACAAGGGGGCAATAAAGACATAAAGTGACTAGCTTACAAGGTTTCAAGAGGGAGTTTAGTTTAAGAGAGTGTGGGTCCATTAGATCTAGCCTCAGTGGCTTGATAATCAGAACTCTACTAGCGGAAGATAAAAAATAATAATAATAACAAAACAATTTTTGATAAAGGAAACTAGGGTAAATTGCTACAGCTTGATGAACTTGATCTATACTCATGGAGGTAGTAACTCTAAATACCAACAGAGAGGGAAGGAGTCTTCATATCAAGCATCAATGCTATCTCCTTTGTACACAAAGTAAATAGGGATGAGCAACTTAGACACTGGCTACCTAAAATGAGGGGGCGATAAAGGCAGGAAGTGACTGGCTTACAAGGTTTCAAGAAATTTAGTTTAAGAGTGTGCAGGGGAAGAAAGAGTCCCCACTAAATAATTTTCATCTTGTCTAAATGGGTCTGGTTAAAAGAGATGGGGATATGATTTATGATTCAATAGTAATTGTTATCATGACTAATTGTGACTGTCACAATTGTAAAGATGGAAGTTTTTGTAACAAAAATGAGGGAGTAGTTAATCTGACAGTCCAGAAACAAAGGACCCTAGGATCATCAATGGAGAAGAACACAAGCGGAAAACGAGACCTTATCCAGAGAAGCAGTGACACCAAAGATGGAGGCCAAGATGGGGACATGGAGAAAGAGAGCAGCTGAGGACTCTAGATTCATGGGGAAAGAGGGATTAAGAGATGACGGCCAGGAGGCAGACTTGCAGAATATGCCCTTTGGTTGTGTAAATTATTATATATGCCTGAGTATTTAAAAAAAAAAAAAAAA
>NW_006408557.1:20607582-20611119 GCF_000296735.1 Chrysochloris asiatica
TCTCATAAATGCAGTTACTTTGTACTTAGGTTTTCTGTGAAGGGGAGTTGCTTATACAATTCTCTTTGAATTCAGGCTACTGAAGTTGAGATAATTGTTTTTTCCCAAGGTTTGTAGAGCTCACAGTAAAAGCTGTGAATATGGCAATATTATATATTTTTACAAGTGAATTCAGAGTTAACCTGAAGGGAAGATAGAAGCCAGCTTCTGAGAATTATCTACTTTGCATGATATTTCCCCTTCTGCTGGGACCGTGTCAAACAGCAGAAGCCAAGCTGCTTCCCGCAGACCTTGGGATCCAGTGCTTTATCTTAGAGTGCCACATCACAAACTTACAAGACTGAAAATAGGGAACCAAAGATTTATAATGAATTTATAATTTATAGTGAATTTAAAATGGCAATAACCACAAAGAAAAAACAGTGAAGAAAGATAGTTATAGAAATTCCTGATGGCAAGGAAGTCAAGTAGATTTCTAGATAAAACAGGAAAGGAACTAATAAATTACAGGGTAACCTCAAAGAAAATTAATAATCTTCACATCAAACAGAAAAGGAAACCATAAAGATTCAGGATATGTTAAAGCAACAGAAATGAAGAAAATGTACAAGCAAAATGAACTCAGCACATAAGACTATATTGGACAAAGAAATCAGCAGTACCACAAAAAGACACATAGCACTATAACAGCAATCAATTCACACCCACTGATAATTGCATTGAGTACCAATGGATTAAATGCACCAGTCAAAAGACATAAAGTACTAGAATGGATAAGAACACAGGATGCCTCAATATGCTATCTACAAGAGACACACATTAAACACAAAGACAAAAATATACTAAAAATCAAAGGATGGAAAAAATATATCAGCTAGATACACACCCATGTTCATTGCAGCACTATTCATAATAGAAAAAAGATGGAGATAACCTAAATTCCTATCAATGGAAAAATAATAAACTTTGTTACATACACACAATGGAATACTATGCAATATTGAAGAACAGCATATGAAACACTTCATAAAATGAATGAACCTGGAGCACATTATGCTGAGTCAAATTAGTCAATCACAAAAGGACAGATACTGTATGACACCACTATTGCATATGACACCACTATTGTGATGAGAGGGGGTGCCTGAGTAAGTGGACACCCCACCCCCACCCCAGAGGGTTCTACTATGCATGTGCACAAATTTCCTCAAAATTTAAAGTGTCAGTTTCCACTTAAAACCAAATGGCAGTGCAAAACGGCCACAGCCAGACTTCAACTGTTTATCACTAGGAAAAAGGCCTGAATGGGCAGTGTGGAGTGGGACAGACAGACTGAAAAAGAAATAGGCCAAAAATTAAATCCTGAGTTATGTCACAATGACCAACAGTGGCATCTTGAAATTTCTCAGGAAGAAGAGTGAAAAGGGAAGCCCATCTCCTGATCACCTCTACCTGGAGGCAATTAGAAAGCATAAAAAATACCAAAATACACACCCATCTAAATATTAAGGCCACAGATAACTCCTGAATATGCCCAAAAACCAGAAACAGATGACCATATCAGCACATGTCCAGAAACTAGATAAAGTGAGGCAAATGAGCTGGAAGTACACCTACACTCCTCACTGGAAGGGCAGGCTTTGGAAATGCCTGATAAGGATTTCAGAAAAATGACTATAAAATGAATCAAAACACTATGCAATGGAGTTGAGAAAATAAGGAAGAGAAGTCAGGAAAGCATTACAGGAACAATCAAATAAGATACAAACAGCATTGGAAATAATTCAAAACCTACAGAAAGATGTACAAACGATTAATAATAGAATATCAGAAATGGACAATACACTGAAAGGGCAAAGGAGTAGAACTGAGGAGATAGAAGCCAGAACTAGTGAACCAGAAGATAAATCTCTTAACACTACTAAGATAGAAGAGCAAGCACAGAAAAAAATGATAAAAAAAATCTGGTCTAAGATTCAGGTTGGACAACATGAAGAGGAATAACTTAAGAATTATCAGCATTCTGGAACAGGAAGATTCACACAAGTCCACAGAGGAGATAGTTAAGAGCTCCTGAGAGAAAATTTCCCTAACATCCTGAAAAATGAAAAGATAAACATTCAAGAAGCTCAATGAACCCCAGGAAGGACATACCCTAAAAAACAATCACCAAGACATACAATAATCAAGCTCTCCAAAATCAAAGATAAGGACAAAATCCTGACAGCAGCTAGGGAAAAGAGAAGTGTAATATATAAAGTCAAGCAAATCAGATTAAGCTCAGATCTCTCAACAGAAACCATGCAGGTAAGAAGGCAATGGGGAGACATATATAAAAACCCTGAAAGAAAAAACTGCCAAACAAAAATCCTCTATCTAGCAAAGCTGTCAATCAAATACCAAGTTGTAATCAAAACATTACAGAATAAACAAAAGCTAAGGGATTTTGCCAAAGCAAACCCTGCAATGAAAAACATCCTAAAGGAAGTTCTTTGGACTGAAAACCAACAAGAACAGACAACAACCAGAGAATGATGTACGTGGAAGCATCGCCTTTAACTCAATCAAAAATGAAAGAGTCAAGAACTGAATAAAATTATAAGAAGAGAGGATCTGGGAGGTCAGTCTATGATCAAAACAATTCAATGTGAAAGAAGGTAAATACAGAGGAACAGAGACCCAGGTGGTGAAGAAGGTCAGTGGAGGTTTAGTTCGTGTTTTGGGAGTAGGGAGGAGGTGGAAGAACAAGATAGATAGGGGAACACTGAGAAATGTTTACATGTCCTAAATGGGACAGAGGTAAATAATGATGCATGCTCAACGTTGGAACAACAGGGCTCTGTGATACAGGGATCTAATCATAGTTTGAAGAGGGAAAATAAAACTAAAATGCTTGACTGTCTTATGAATATTGGTTTCCCTTGCCTACTAGTAATGTAAAATAGACATTTGAGTTGGGAACCATGGTTAGAGAAAACTTGTAAGCCCGTCTACAGCCTATTACTGATTGGAATACCTAAAAAGGGTTCTAGAACTTGCCCAGTAAAATAGGCCTCTTGTAAAGCCTTTGCAGTGTATAAGAACTTAGGTGGAATCCTAAGTGCCATCCAGAACCTTATGAGGCAGGACATTCCCACTAACAAGGACAAGCAGACCAGCCTGGAACAGCTGGAGCAACAGAAGATACATCTTCAAAGAAAGATCACCAGGACACTAGAGAGGGAGAGAAAGGAATAGTCAGAAACACCACACTGGAAGGCTTGTAAGTCCATCTTCTGCCTATGACTGATTGGAATACCTAAAATGGGGCTTCAGCGTACCCAGTGAATGAGGCTTCTTGCGGAGCCTTTGCAATACATAAAACTATAGGCAGAAATCAGAACCACATCCAGATCTCCAGAGATGAGAAATCTCCACTTGAAAGGATGAGCAGACCAGCTTGGAACGGCTAGAAGAATAAAAGATACCTCTTGAAAGAAAGACCTGCAGGAAAAATGGAGGCAGATGGACTGTTACTACAAGAACAAGCAAATCACT
>NW_006408557.1:20612334-20628460 GCF_000296735.1 Chrysochloris asiatica
AAAAAAAAAAAGGTATGAGGCACTTACGATCTAACATCAAGGGATTCTTCTTGTTGGATATTTTGGTCTATGTCTTGACTTACAGGGGTAAGTCAACAAATATTGCTACTAGGGCTCCAGTTCATGCATGAACAAATTTATTCCAAATAAGTTGTGCTTAAACATGTCTCTGTGATCTGCAGATAACTGTAAACAAGTTCTCGCAGTAATACATTTAGCTTAGTCTCATTTGTTGCTGTGTGCCATCAAGTCCATTCTGACTCATAGTGACCCTTTATAAGGTTTCTAAGGCTGTAAATCTTTATGGGAGCAGAAAGCCTATTTGTCTCATGGGGAGTGGCTGGTGGATTATAACCACTGACCATGCTACAATACCAGGACTCTGGGTCTTGTTAGGATGCTCTCAAAAACAAGTAAACGTTTTGTACTATGAGGAGGGAAGAAAAAAAAAAAAACTATTTTGAGAGCAAGACTAATATCACATTTTTAGTAAAACTTGGTGGAAATCTTCCCAAATCATTAAAGCATTGCAACAAGTTTACAGGAGATCTGACCCAAATAAAACATCAGTCTTTAGATAGATCAAGTATTTTAAGGAAGGATGGGAATACCTCAAAAAATGAGGCAAGAGAGGAAAGACCATCAGCCTCAATGAATGAAGAAACTGTGGCTGAAGCCCAGAAATTGATAGAAGACCATAGAAATACTATTGAGCAATAGCTACAGAACTTGGGATCTCACTCATCAGCATTTTCAATTTTAATCAAAGATCTTGGCCTCAGCAAATTTTTGCTTGGATGGGTGCAAGATCAAAACTAATGAATCTTGGATTTACCAATAAGTTTCAGAGAGCAAGGTCCAATCAAAGCAGTGGATTCCGAGGGGATCTCCTGGGCCAATTAAATTCAAGACAGAAAGGTCAACTCAACTCAAAAGGTTATGGTGACTGTTTGGGGGGATTCCATAAGTGTAATCTTGGTAGATTACAAGCCCCTTCAGACTTGTTTTTGTTCCCAAAACATAAAGAACAAACATTTCAAAGGATTTGAGTCCCTTGAGGATGCCAAAACTTTCATTTTGATGTGGAATAAATAAAGGAGCACAGAATTCTTTGGAGAAGGGTATGCTGTTGTTGTTGTTGTTAAGTGTAATCAAGTTGATTCAGACCCATAGTGACCTTGCATAGGGTTTCTGAGGAGTGGGTGGTGAGCTTGAAATGTAATGTATATCTTAGGCATTAGTGAACTGAAATAGACTGTTATTGGCCATTTTGAATCTGACAAACACATGGTTTACTATGCTGGGAATGACAAATTGAAGACGAATGGTGTTGCATTCATTGTCAAAAAGAACATATCCAGATCAGTCATGAGGTACAACGCTGTCTGTGATAGGATAATATCCATGCTCTTACAGGGAAGACCAGTTAATACCACTATCATTCAAATTTACACACCAACCACTAAAGCCAGTGAGGATAAAATAGAAGAATTCTGCCAACTTCTTAAATCTGAAATTGATCAAACATGCAATCAAGATGTATTGATCATTAGTGGTGATTGGAATGTAAAGGTTTAGAACAAAGAGGAAGGCTCAGTACTTGGAAAATATGTCTTTGGTGATAAGAAATGATGCTGGAAATCGCATGATAGAATTCTGCAAAATCAATGATTTGTTCATTTCAAATACCTTCTTCAGACAGCATAAGAGACGATGATACACATGACCTCACCCAGTAGAATACATAGAAATCAAACTGACTACATCTGCGGAAAGACTCGATGGAAAAGCTCCACATCATCAGTCAAAACAAGGCAAGGGGCAGATTGTGGAACAAACCATCAATTGCTCATATGCAAATTCAAAGTAAAGCTTAAGAAAATGAAAACAAGTCCACAAGAGTCAAAATATGACCTTGAATATATCCCACCAGAAATTAGAGACCATCTGAAGAACAGATTTGATACATTAAACACTAAACCCGAAGACCAGAAGAGTTGTAGGATGACATCAAGAACACCATACAGGAAGAAAGCAAAAAGTCATTAAGAAGACAAGAAAGAATGAAAAGGTCAAAATGGATGTCAGAAGAGACACTGAAACTTGCTCTCCAGTGTAGAGATGCTAAAGTAAATGGAAGAAATGAGGAGGTCCAAGAGCTGAACAGAAAATTTCAAAGATCAGCTTGAGAAGACAAAGTTAAATATTACAACAAAATGTGCAAAGATCTGGAGTTAGAAAACAAAAAGGAAGAACACACTCAGCATTTCTCAAGCTGGGGGAACTGAAGGAAAAATGCAAGCCTCGACTATCATTATTGAAAGATTCTCTGGGCAAATTATTGAAGGATCCTAGATGAAGTATATGTTGAAAACCAATAGCTTCACATGTTGATACCTTATTTATTTAATAAAAGTGTCTATGTAGTGTAGTGGTTATGAGTTGGATTGCTAATCTCAAGGTCAGCCATTAGAAACTACCATGGGAGAAAGATGAGGCTTTCTGCTCCCATAAAGATTTACAACCTCAGAAACCCTATACAAAGTTGCTATGAATAGGAACCAACTCCACGGCACATAACCACCACCATTATTTTGTAGCAATATTGTTTTTACTTACTCTGGTATATCATCTTACTCATTCTTAAGGGTTTTTGTTATTAAGTGCCGTCGAGTCGGTTGTATATTTTGATCCAACTGGGCAGATAGCCAAAGTTGATAAACTATAGATTCTTCCCACCAGCAGTCCACAGTCTACAGGACGGTATCAGGTGTGATGAGATGGAACATGCTGTATCTCTGAATTCCATGTGGGAGTAAAGTGGCTGCCCTCAAATTTCCTGTGTTTACCCACATGATAAAAAAAATCCACAGTGCAGAACTTTGGGGGCACACATCAGATCATATCATTGGTTCTGGTTCAGTGCATAAGATGCTAAGTCTCTGAGGAAGGTGGCACACTGCACAGTTTACTGAACCTAGAGTTTCAGCTGCCAGTCCTCTAGGAAGCCATCCATGAGGATTCTCTTGGTTACTGCAATTCTCCTGTTCCAGAAAACTACAGGTAACTCAGAACTTTACAGGGGCTCACTCAAATCAATAATAGGATGGTGGTAACTTCATGGGCCAAAGGGGATTTCATAATCCATATTAGAGGTTCTAGGACACACAAATCTCCCGGTGTGGCATTGTAGGATAAACACTGAACTGCTAATCACAAGTTCAGTGATTCAAACCCACTTGCTGTTCCTCAGGAAACCTATACTGGGTCACTATGTGTTGGCACCAACTCAACAGCACTTAATGACAAACAATAATCTTCATCTTGGGTTTTGAGTCCTGGTGTGGTACTGAAGGATAAACATTGGACTATTAACCACAAGGTCAGCAGTTTGAACCCAGCAGCTGCTCCACAGAAGTTTGTACAGGGTTGCTATGAGTTGGACCTGGCTCGATGGCACTAAAAACTAACAGGACCCTCAAGGATGACTGAAGACTGTCCAACATGATTAGAAAGTCCCTCTTACTAGGGCAGTCTAAGGAGCTCTGTGGTGCCGTGGGTTAAGTGTTTGACAGCTAACCACTAAGTCGGCAGCTCAAACCCACCAGCCACTCTGTGGAAGAAAGGTGAGGCAATCTACTACCATAAAGATTTAGTCTTAGAAACTCAATGGAGCATAATACTCTGTCCTAGAGAACTACTATGAGTCGAAATCAACTTGATGGCAGAGGGTCAGGACCTTCTATCATGGGACTATCCCAAAAAGGCACTCACAGCCTTGAAAGAGGTCACACTTTCCTCTGGGAAGGCTTCTTTGTGAGAAGGAATGAGCTCAGTATCTAGACATACCCTCCTTTCTCTGGGCTGACTCTGAGACTCAGCCGTATTTTTTTCCCCTTTCAGTAGAAAAAGCACAAACTTTGGAATCAAATTTAAGAATCCTTAAATATGCCTTCAATGTATACTAGCTTGTCAATTTTAGAAAAATGATGAAGACTCCCTGAGCCTCAGTTTCCTCCTCTGTGAAAATAATACACCTGTTTCATAGGAGTTTTGTTTAATGATATAGCAATGTGAAGAACTTTGCATAAGACTTAATATACTCTGTTGTTACTAATTCTGTCCAGTCTGTTCCAACTCCATGACTCTGTAGGGTTTTTAAGGCTGTACATCTTTGCAAGAGCAGGAAGACTCAGTTTTCTCGCATGAAGCAGCTGGTGGGCTCAAACCACCAACCTTATGATTCACAGTCCAGTGCTTATCATACAAAGCCACTTAAAATGAGAATTGCTTTCCTCTTTCAAAACCAAATCTCTTAAATAACAGCAAAATAAATTTAAAATTTTTAAACTAAAAATAGGACAAAGAGCTGAATAAGCTTTTTGACTACTTTAGTGACCAAATTTTATAATGGTAAATAATATTAATCTTATATGTTTGTAATATATAAATAAACCTGAGTTTCAAATATTAAAGAAAATAAAAACACTTCATATTTGCCACGATAATAAGAGTCCTGGATCCCTAAATTCCTAAGAATTAAAAAAGTTCTAGAACCTGGAGTTAGAAAGATCCTTTATATTCTTAGTCTTCATCCTCTGGGGTCTTTAGTCCAAGGGAGAGTACAGGCTCAGATGCAGAAATTTGAGCATTCCAACTCTCAGATCATTGAGAGCACTTAACATTAATAAAGGAAAGTTTATACTTGGAGGGGAGCAAAGATCTGGAACTAAACATCGAAGGAACTCTTGGCTCTGGAACTAGCAGGAGAATGACGTGTCATTGAGGGATAAAACAAGTCCAAGCATTAAAACGGTATTCAGATTTACAATGGTGACATAGAAGCCAAAGGAGGAGATGATCTTGCAAAAGTATATAATTCTGAAAAGTAGTAAGAGAGGAGGTCCCTGGATGGCAAAACCAGTACAATACTGAACTACCAGCTGGAAAAGTAGAGAGTTCAAACACATCCAGAGAAAAGACCTGGCAATCTGTTTCCAAGAGATCACAGCCTTGAAAACTCTATGGAGTACAGTTCTAATCTGTATGGATAGGGTGACTGTGAGTCATAACTGAATCAACAGTCAGGGGGTTTTTTGTTTGGATGAGGAGAAGAAGATATTGGAGGAAACAAAATACCTGACTAGAGAAGATGAAAGGGAGTGTGGTGGCTCTATAGGATAAGCACTAGACTGTAAGTCCCAAATTTGAGCCCACCAAGGAGAAAGATTAGGCTTTCTGTTCCTGCAAAGATTTACAGTCTTGGAAACATTATACAGGGTCACCATGAGTTGGAATTGATTGATGGCACTTAACAACAACAGATAATATGAAACTTTTTGGTATGATCTCAAATCATAGTTTGACTCAGACATGAATACATTATAATAATTTATTGTTCTCTGAGCATCAGGGATACAGCAGTAATGTCTTGTTGTTGTTGTTGTTAAGTGCCATCGAGTCGGTTCCGACCCATAGCGACCCTGTACAGGGTTTCCGAGGGTGTAAATCTTTACGGGAGTAGAAAGCCTCATCTTTCTCCCGCGGAGCGGCAGTAATGTCTTAGGAGCATTTAAATAAGGCTTATTTGTTGAGGTCCCCAGACAGAACATAATTCCATAGCTTGGAATCAAGGACTGGACACTTTTATTTTCTCAAACAAGATATGATGCTCTTGGTGGAGTCCATCGTATCTTAGAGGGAAGTTTTAGGTCTAACTGGATTATTCATAAATGGATTTTAGAGAATTGACATATTAGACACCAACAATGGAGATCACCTTGCTGGAGAATCCTTCTTGGGATATTGTGAGGATATGCCTTATGAATTCTGCCCCTAGCCCTTACAATCTTCTTCTGCCTTCCTCATGGCTCAAGTTGCCTTTCACTCTCAAATATTAACATTGACCTATTTTTCTTTTCTGTGTACAGTCACTGAACAGCGTAAAAGGTGCTGGAGTAACTATGTACAAGGATACTGCAGGAAAATCTGTAAAGCTACTGAAATGCGTGAGATATTATTATGTGAAAATGGGAGATATTGTTGCCTCAATATCAAGGAAATGAAAGCACATAAAAAAGTTACAAGACCACCTCGTCCAAAGCTAATGACATATGCAATAACTTTGCCTCAAGATTATGATCCACTATTGGAGAGTTACTCAAGCCCCACGCCAAAAGTCTACATAAATCAAGTATAATTTTCTCTTCATTTATTTCTCAGTCTGTTGCAATAAAGTAAGGTGAAGAGATTAACATCTCATTTCTGGTTCCTTGGTTCCCAGAATGATCTTCAAACACATTCTAATAAAGTTCATTGGCCAGTTTTTTTAATCATTTGTTCTTTAACCAAAGATTGTATACTGATTGTATATGAGGTAGCAAATAGATGTTGTTGTTGTTAGGTGCCATCAAGTTGGTACCAACTTACAGCAGCCTTATGCACAGCAGAACAAAACACTAATGTGGACAACTCAGAACCTTATTTTGCAAAGGGGAAAATACAACCTGCACACTAAAACAATGGTAACATTGGAAGACTGGAATAAGAAAATTCAGGAAAAAGTGACATGAAATTGAAGAGAGGGAAAGGTAAGATTGAGCATTCAGGAAAAACCATGAGCAAATTTAGGATGAAAATGATGTCTTCTGAGGTGTGTAGATTTCAACAGATGGTTGTTAGTTGGGAAGGCAATTTGAGTAGATAGAATGATAGGAAATGAAATTGGAAAATAAAAGACATTTCCAAAGAATATACTCATATACGTACCTTGTTTTGGTTGGAGAATAAAGCACTCAACGATGAGCTATGAAAAGTTTAATTTCTTGAGTTTTTGTGTACCTGCAATGATCTTGACAATAGAGATGAATAGAACTTCACTACAATTACATTCACAATATAAATTGGAGGCATACATAACTAAATAATTCTAATAAAAATTTTCAGTTGTTTTGTTGGTGTTGATGCATTACCCACTAATAATGCATCATTTTGATAATTGGGAGCCCTTTGAAGTTTAGAGAAAATGTAAAGGACCTAGAAATTGGTCTGAATTGTATGATATGAGATTTTATTGCTTTCTTAATATGCAAGACAATAAAAGAACAATCATGAATATACTCCACCTAGTTTTTAAAGATTTACCTTTATAATATAACTCCATCTACCAAACTCACTGCCATCCAGTTGACTTTGACCCTCCAACTACATTTCACACTCATTTTCCAGTTTTATTTATTTCATTTCACCATAATTATTATAAATTTAACTATTTTATTCATTCTCTGTATCTTCCACTACTAATTTGATCTGTTAATTATCTTCTGTTCTAGGGATTGGGCAGGGAACACACAAGATGAGCCTAGATAGAGCATCTTGTATTCCCAGAAAGTAAGGAAATGCTTTAAAATATCAAAAGGATTATTGTTGTTAAGCGCCATTAAATTGGTTCTGACTCACAGCACCCCTATATAGGGTTTCTGAGGAGTAACTGATGAGGATAAGTATTTAAGGTCTAGTGCTTATCCAACAGCGCCACAGCAGAGTCAACATGAAAAAGTACCAAATGGCCAAAGTCAGGACAATTTCAGCAAAATAAATAATGTAGCATTGATTATAATCCAAAGTATTAAATGATTATCCATTATTCCATACTACATAAATAAATAATTGAATGAAAAGATAAATTGGTGAGAAGACCACAGGGAATGAATGAATGAAATTGAATGAAAAGATAAATTGGTGAGAAATCTTCCATAGGGAAGATTTCTATGTAACTTATGCAGATATTCCCTTTCCAAGGGAGTATCAGGTATCAGGCTTATCTTTCTGCCCTTTGAAAGTAAGCTGTATTTAGTGACTTGCATCCAAAGAGAAAGATATGGGATGAGTGGAAAAGTAATTTTATATTGGAGAAATCTGACAAACACTATGCTGGCTATGGCTAACTTTCTCTGTGAATGACCTGAATTTACAATATGATGTAATGAAAATGACACTTCATTTCTGTTGTCCTCCTCTCAAAAGTCCGTAATCCCAGCTAAACAATAAAAAAAACAAAAAAACTTTTTTTTTACCATAATGATATGTAAATACTAGTACTCTTCAAAACTGTTAAATTCATCAAAACAAGGAAAAGCTGAGAAATTGTCACAAATCAGAGGACGTTAAGGAGACATGAAAACCCAATGTAAAGTGGTACCATGGAACAGAAAAAGAACATTAAGGAAAAACTAGTGAAGTCATAATACAGAGCTTGTGATTGCTGATAGGTGCCATCAAGTCAATTCAGATATATAACGACTCTAAACACAATGGAATGAAACATTACCAGTCCTGCGTCATCCTCACATTGTTATTGTGCTTGGGACAATTGCTGCTGCTGTACCTGTATCAATCCATTTCGTTGGGGGTGTTCCTCTTTTTCTCTGATCCTCCACTTTACTGGACATGATGTCTTTCTCCAGGGAATGATCCCTCGTGATAACATATCTGAAGTATGAGCGATGAAGTCTTACTATATTGATTTCTAAGGAGCATTCTGACTGTACTTCTTCCAACACAGATTTATTTCTTCTTCTGGGAGTCTATGTTACTTTCAATATTCTTCTCCAACACCATAACTAAAATGCATAAATTTGTCTATGATCTTACTCATTGTTCAAATTTTATATGCATATGAAGCTATTGAAAATGCCATTGTTTTGGTCAGACACACCTTAATCCTCAAACTGTTATCTTTGCTTTTGAATGCTTTAAAGAGGTCTTGTGTAGCAGATTTGCCTAATGCAATATGTCATTTAATTTCTTTTTTTTATTGCAATGTTTCAGCAAAAATTTATTTTTTAAATAAAATATCCCTGTTATGACAACAAAAACATTTTTTAAAAAACACAGCTTAAATATACCTATATAGCCACAGAGCTAAAATTCTATGCTAATTTTTTTAAGATTTATTGCAAATTGAGTGATAGTTTATAGGGCAAATCATCAGTTTTACACTCAACAAATCATAATTCATTTCACTTCAATGATTACAATCCCCTCCATGCACCATCAGCTAGCAGTATTTAACCTCTATTCCCTTTTTTTTATGTACACAAAACACTCAGAAAACATATATCCATTTAAATGTCCAAAGGGCACATTTTGCAAGTCAGCCTCATGCCTGCATGCACACAGCCTTTCTCATTCCATGGGCCTACAGTCCTGGACTGCTCTCTCTATGCCATTGCCTTTTCCTCCTTGTCTGCTATAGCCACTTTTCTGGTTAGAATCCCACATTCCACTCATCTGCTTCCCTCTTGGTGGTCCTAGAGTCCTCTGTTCTTGGAATGAAAGATTAACTACCTCCCACTTTTAGTTTCATATCTTCTACATTTACAGTTGTGACAACTGCAATCAGTCATGATAATAATTACTCACTATTGAATCAAACAATCCTATCTCCATCCTCTTTTACCAGACCCATCTGGACAAGAAGAAAATTATTTAGTGGGGAATTCTACATTATCCTCCTCCTTCTGAAACTAAACACACTCATGAAAGCTTGTAAGCCAGCCACTTTGTGCCTCTATAGCCCCTCATTTTTGGTGGCCAATGTCTACATTGCCCACTGGTTGTCTCTATCAACCCAGTGTACTGAAGGGGCAAGCTTGATCCCTGATATGAAGAATCCTTCCCTTTCCGTTGGAATTTTGAGCAACTACATTCATAAGCGAAGGTCCAGTTCACTAAATTGTAGCAATTTGCACTTGTTTCCTGTATCAAACTTCTTTATCTTCATCTGGTCGAGTTCTGATCAGCAAGCCATCCAAGCTAGGTCAAATAGGTACTACCTGCAAGTTTAGGAGCTCTCACACACCTTCCCAAGTCCCTTAAAAGCTGTCTACTTCACATTCAATTCTAGCCTCCAGTGGCTAGATCAGTGACCATGGGCTGGAGTTCACAATTCTCACTAAAGTTCAGACCAGCCAGCCCTTCCTCTTCACTCTCTCAAGGTTGACAGGTGTCTATGGAACATGACCAAACTCAGCCCATGTATTCATTGTTGCATTTCCCCCACTTCCACCCACAAGTAGACGAGGGTGGTCACCACCCTTTCAGCTTCAGTCTTAGAAAGGGGTTTACCCTGATGGACAGACTTTTCTTGCCTTGATGGCTCCAAGGCAAAGAGCTTACTTAATCTTGTAACAGCCAAACAATCTGCTTTAAAAAATTTTTTTCCTGCTGGTCCTTCTTTCAGGAAATATCTTCTGTTCCTCCAGGTTGGTCTGCTTGTACTTTCAAGTGGGTTGTCACACCTCAGAAGATTGTAGGCGGGGCTCATAATACCACCTAAGACCCCATACACCACAAAGTCTTCCCCTATCTTCCTTGTTCATGCAGATGTATTACCCTCCCCACTCCATGTTCACATAAGTTGACCAAGACGGTTGCCATCAAGCGCACAGGACCATTCATGTGTTCCCTTTGAGTTTCAGTCTTAGACAGAAGTTTTCCCTGATAGGTTGGCTTTCCTTGCCTTGATAGCTCCAGGGCAAACAGCTTGCTTTAATAATGTCACAGCTGAAAAGTCTGCTTTTTTTTTTTTTACCTTTTCTCCTTCCACTCCCATCCCAACAGCACCCACCCCACTCTCCACTACCCCATTGGTCTTTCTTTCAAGAAGTATCTTCTATTCCTCTAGTTGTTCCAGGTTGGTTGCATGTTTTTTCAATTAGGAATGTCCCACCCCTGAAGGTTCTGGGTGGGACTCAGGATTCCACCTAAGGCCCCATACTCCACCAAGGCTTAAAAAGAAACTTGTTTTCCTGTGTACAATCTAGACCTATTTTAGATAATCCAATCCATTATAGGCTGAAGACAGGCTTACAAGCTTTCTGTAATCATCTTCCCTAGCTATCCCTTCTATCTGATGCAGATGTCTATATTACTCTAGTAGGGGAGGGATCTCAATATCCACTAAACAGTTAAGCATCTTAACATTATTTCCTTTCCTTGTTAAGCGGCAGCGAGTTGATTCCAACCCATAGCAACCCTGTATAGTATTTCCAAGGAGCAGCTGGTGAGCTTGAACTACTGACCTTGCGGTTCAAATGACTTTGCACTCTGACTCATTAGCCCACAGTGCCACACCAGGATTCCATGTATGCCACTGTTGTTGTTGTTGTTGTTGTTGTTGTTGTTGTTGTTGTTGTTAGGTGCCATTGAGTCAGCACCAACTCATAGCAACCCTATGTAAAACAGAACAAAACACTGCCCAGTCCTGGGCTAACCTCACAATTTGTTGCCACGCTTGAGCCCATTGATACTGCCACTTTGCCAATCCATTTTGCTGGGGCTCTTCCTCTTTTTCTCTGACTCTCCACCTTACCAAACATGATATCCTTCTCCAATGACTGGTCCTTCCTGACCTCCAAGGAGCACTGTGGCTGCACTTCTTCCAACATAGATCTGTTGGTTCTTTTGGCAGCCCATGGTACTTTCAATATTCTCCTTCAACACCATAATTCAAAAGCATCTATTCTTCTACAGTCTTCCTTATTCACTGTCCAGCTTTCACATGCATATGTGGTTACTGAAAATACCATAGCTTTGGTCAGGTGCACCTTAATCCTCAAGCTTACATCTTTGCTCTTCAACACTTTAAAAAGGTCTTGTGAAGCAGATTTGCCTAATGCCATATGTCGTTTGATTTCTTGACTGCTGCTTCCATGCGTGTTGATAGTTGATCCAAGAAGAATGTAGTCCTTGACAATTTCAATCTTTTCTCCATTGATAAGAATGTTGTTTATTGGTCCAGTGGTGAAGATTTTTGTTTTCTTTACATTGAAATGCAATCCATACCAAAGGCTGTGCTCTTTGATCTTCATCAGTAAATATTTTAAGTCTTTTCCACTTTCAGCAAGCAAGGTTGTATCATCTGCAGATCACAGGTTGTTAATGAGTCTTCCTCCAATTCTGATGCCACATTTCTCTTCATATAACCCAGTTTCTCAGATTATTTGTTCAGCATACAGGTTGAATAAGTATGGTGAAAGAATACAGCCATGTCGCACACCTTTCTTAATTTTAAACCATTCAGTGTTCCCATGTTCTGTTCAAACAACTACCTCTTGGTCCTTTAAATTTGGCCTTATTTTTTCATTGATGATCTTTAATGTTTTGGGATTTACATTTAGGTCTTTAATCCATATTGAGTTACTTTTGTAACAGTATGAAATATGGGGTTTTTTTTCATTCTTTTGCATATTTGTTTCCAGTTTTGCCAGCATCATTTGTTGAAGATACTACCTCTCCCAATTTAATTTGTGGTCCTTTGTCAAAGATTAATTGACTGTATATTGATGGATTAACTTCTGGGTTCTCAATTATGTTCCATTTATCTATGGATCTTTCATTGTACAAATACCAAGCTGTTTTGACCACTATGGTCGTATGGTAAATTTTGAAATCAGGGAGTGAGAGGCTTCCAACTTTGTTCTTCTTCCTAAGCGGTGCTTTGCTTGTCCGAGGACTCTTTCTTTCATATAAAGTTCATGATCATTTTTCCGTTTCCTTAATGATGTTGGAATCTGGACTGGGATTGCATTATATCTGTAGATTGCTTTGGGGAGTATTGACATTTTCACAATGTTAAGCATTCCTATCCTTGAGCATGGTATAGTCTTCCATTTTTGTAAATCTCTTTCGGTTTCTTGTAGTAGTGTTTTGTCATTTTCTATGTATAGGTCTTTTGTTCTCTGGTTAGGTTTATTTCTAAATATCTCATCCATTGGGTGACTATTGTAAATCACATTATTTTCCTAATTTCCTTTTTGGAGCTGTCTTTAATAATATACAGAAATACAACTGATTTTTCTATGTTAATCTTGTATCCTGCCACTTTGCTAAATATTCCAATGAGTTTCAGTAGTTTTTTGTTGTTGTTTTTTTTTTGCTGGGTCTTTGAGGTTTTCTATATATAGGATCATACTATCTGCAAATAGAGAGAGTTTTACTTCTTCTTTGCCAATTTGGGTGCCTTTAATTCCTGTTTCTTGCATTATATCTCTGGCTAAGATTTCCAGGGCAATAATGAATAGGAGTGTGATAAATGGCATCCTTGTCTCATTCCTGTTTGCAAAGGGAATGCTTTCAGTTTCTCTCCATTGAGAGTGATGTTGGCTGTTGGTTTTGTATATATGCTCTTAATTATGTTGAAAATTTTCCCTTCAATTCCTACTTTGCTTTTTATCAGGAAAATGTTGGATTTTGTCAAATGACTTTTCTGTATCAATCAATATGATCATGTAGTTCATTTGTTTTTAAATTTATATGGTGAATTATGTTGATTGTTTTTCTAATATTGAACCATCCAGAAGATGTTCCCTGATAAACAAAAATCAAAGGAATTTGTAATGACCAGACCAACTTTACAAAAAGTGCTAAAGAGTGTTCTTTGGACTGAGAATCAACAACAGTAGACAACTGAGCTTACAATTCATAACAACACCACCCAGAACTCAATCCAGATATAGAAGTATTTAAAGTAAAACAAATCTACGAGACTGAAAATAGGGAACCAAAAATATCCATTTCTAATGAAGTCAACTACAAAGCAAAAAGATGGGATAGTGTGGATAAGAACTTCAAATGGCAAGGAAGTCAACTAGGTTTCAAGATAAAACAGACTTCTAAACACACAAAAAAAATATTAACTAAAGGGTAACCTCAAAGAAAATTAATACACCTACACATCAAAATAAAAGAGGAAAATCATGAAGATTTAGTAAACATTAACACAACAGAAATGAAAAGGAAAGGAAAACCCACAAACAAAATTAGCTCAGCATAGTAAACTATGTGGAACAAAGAAATCAGCAGAACCACAAAAAAAGCACACTGCAAAATGGCAGCTATCTATTCATACCTATAGATAATTATACCGAAAGTTGTTGTTGTTATCAGGTGCCATCGAGTCAGAACCGATTCATAGTGACCCCATGCACAGCAGAATGAAACAATGTCCGATCCTGGGCCAACCTCACTACCACTGCCACATCTGACGCCATCAATGATGCCACCTGGCCAATCCATCTCATTGAGGGTCTTCCTCTCTGTCTCTGACCCTCCATCTTACCCAGCATGACATCCTTCTCCAGAGACTGTTCCCTCCTGACAATATGCCCAAAGTATGAGAGACGAAGTTTAGCCATCTTGGCCTCCAAGGAGCACTCTGGCTGCACCTCTTCCCAAACAGATCTATTGGTTCTTTTGGCAGTCCATGGCACTTTTAGTATTCTCCTCCAACACCACAAGTAAACGGATTTAATTCACCTGTTAAGAGAAAGAGAGCGCCGAATGGATAAGAAAACAGGATCCTTCAAAATGCTATTTACAAGAAATGCATCAAATAGATGGAGGCAATCTAAATGCCCATCAACAAAATAATGGTTTAAAAAAGTCTGGTACATACACATAGTGGAATACTGTGCAACACTGAAGAATAATGATGAATCTGTGAAATACCTCACAACATGGATGAACCTGGAAGACATTATGCTGAAAGAAATTAGTCAATCACTAAAGGACAAATATTGAATTAGACCAATGTTATAAAAAGCTGAGAAAAAAGTTTTCTTGGTTAAAAAGAAAAAAAAAACTATGAAGGGAAAGGAAAGGAAAATTATTTATGGGCTAGAGGGTACACATGTGTTAACATGGTGACAGGGCAGGCAATATACAACAAGATGGAGGTTGGCAGAGTAAAGATGAAGGTAGTGGGAAACACAGGGAGGAATGCAGTAAAGTGAATAGAGGTAAATACTGCTACACATTGGTACATGGAGGGGATTCCAACATTGTAATGAGGCAAAGCATATGATTTGTTGAATGTAAAACTGATTTGTTCCCTAAACCTTCACTCAACTCACAATTAAAAGTTAAAAAAAAAAAAAACCCAGAAACTCCTTAACTTAATCACATCTTTCATTATGTAAAATAAATTTGCTCTGTTTTCATTCACTAATTTTAGAGATTAGTGACTATTCTACCCAATACATAAAATACCAAATCCAAACAAAACCCACTGCCATAGAGCTAATTCCAGCTCATAGCAACTCTATAGGACAGAGCTGAGCTGCCCATAAGATTACTAAGGCTGCAAATTTTGGGAAAGCAGACTAAACACATCCTTCTCACAGTGAAGCAGCTGGTGAGTTCGAATTACTGACCTTTGGTTAACAGATGAGTTCTTTAACCACTGTGCACAATCAGAGCTCTTCCGTTATTCCATATAATAGAATATTATTTAGCCATAAAAATGAATTAAGTATTGGTATATTTTACAACATGAATGAGCCGTGAAAACAGTATGCTAAGAGAAAGACTCCCGATACAAAGAGCCACATATTGCATTTATATTAAACATCCAGAATAGGCACATCCAGAAAGACAGAGAGTAGATTAGTGGTTGCCAGGAGCTGGGTAGACTAGAGGACAGACAGTCACTATTAGCCAGTTCAGGGGCTCCTTATGAGATAATGAAAATGTTCTGAAATTAGTGATGATAGTTACACAACTCTGAGAATATGCTAAAAAGCCACTAATTTATACACTTCAAAATATTTTATAATGTGTGTGGTGAAATCATTTCCTTTATGTAGCCTTTTGCTTTGGTTCTTTGGAAAACCAGCTCAAGAGATTTTTTTTTCCCCTTAAACTCCTAGTTTTCTACCTCAGAGGCTTTGATACTTTTCTCCAGATTGATTGGCATTTTCTGGGTTAGCTTTAAATAACCTGGTTTTGATATATTCTGCCTGGCTTTGGACTGCGACCTGCCCTGTAATTGGTATACACCTTACAGGGATTATTCATTAGTTTATGAAAATTAGGTGGATTGTAGCCCAGCCATGCCTACTATGCAAATGAAGTACCTGTGACCTACTGAGAGGAGATTCATCAGTTCATGGCCCTGAAGGGAAGGCCAAGCCTTGAAATTAAAGAAAAATGTGTACATATATAAATATGTTGTTGTTGTTAAGTGCCATAGAGTCAGTTCTGACCCATAGTGACCCTGTATAGGGTTTCCAAGGAGCAGCTGGTGAGCTTGAACTGCCGACCTTGCAGTTCAAACACACACACA
>NW_006408557.1:20628560-20631547 GCF_000296735.1 Chrysochloris asiatica
GAAACTACCAGCCGCTCCGCGGGAGAAAGATGAGGCTTTCTACTCCCGTAAGGATTTACACCCTCGGAAACCCTGTACAGGGTCGCTATGGGTCGGCTCCGACTCGAAGGCACTTAACAACAACAACAATATATATATATACATTCAGCCCTACAGAGGTTTGGCAGACAGAAAGATTTCTACATAGGTATTTGTATGTGCTGAAATTATGTCCAGGCATGTAGTAGAGCATTGTTGTTGTTGTTGTTGTTAAGTGCCATTCAGTTCCAACCCATAGCAACCCTGTATGGGGTTTCCAAGGAGCAGCTGGTGGGTTTGAATCACCTACCTTGTAGTTCAAACTGACCTTGCAGTCCAGTGCATTATCCTGCAGAGATATACCAGGACTCAAAGTTCTGAATATTTCTTAACCATAAGCAAACACCTTGAGGAACTGAGTCAATGGACTTGAGGGTTTAGGACTGTAGTCTCAGAGGACTGGCTACAGTCAACTGGCATAACATAATTCATAAAGACAATGTCTGTCTGGGGGCTCAGGACCATAGTTGCAGAGAATATCAGGGAATATCATGTCCACAAAGACAATGTTCTACATCCTACTTTAGTGAGTAGAATAGAAGAACAATCAAATATGTCTTGGAAGAGATACAGCCAGAAAAAGGTGGTGAAACTTCACCTCACACACTTTGGACGCCTGATCAGGAGGTATAGGGACATCATGCTTGATAAAATACAGGGTCAGCAAAAAGGATAGATGACACAGTGGCTGCAATAGCAGGTTCAAGCAAAGCAACAATTGTGAGGATGTCACAGGACCCTGCAGTGTTTCATTCTATTATACCTAGTGTCATGAGTCAACTCCACAACACCTAACAATAGCAGTTAAGATGTAGTAATCCCCCATGATGAGATCTGCTACATGCAGTCAATCAATTGAAAGGATATTTCCTTGGTGGTGTATCCTGCTACCAATATATTGGGCACTTGGGAAAAGCTTGCTTCCATTTTGCTGGGTCTAGACCCTGAATCTGGCTCATCATCTGACCTCCAGTTCTTTGGACTTGAGCCAGTGGCCTGCCCAATGGCCTATTGATCCTAGGAGTCATCAGTAGCCTGCCATCTTACCTGCCTCTGAAGCCAAAAGTCTGTCACCTGCTCTAATGATTTTGGGTTCATTAGCCCTAGAGTCAAGAGAAGCCTACAACCTGACATCTGAACTTGAAACTTACCTTCCTGAAACTTACAATTGTGTAAGTCATTTCCTTGATATAAACCTGTTCTGTAGATGTATATACAGAGTTCCAACTCATAGTGATCCCGTGTGTGCAGAGCATAGTTTTTCCATAGGATTTTCAAGGCTGTGACCTTTTGGAAACAGATCACCAGCCCTCTCTCTTACAAGGCATCACTGGGTGGGTGCAGACAGCCAACCTTTTAGTTAATAGTTGAGTGCTTAACTGTTTACCCCACCCAAGACTCCTGGTTCAACACTAACCAAACCAAAATGGATTTTTGTATGTAATTTAGCTATGGAATCATTCAGGCACATATGAGCCAATCCATGTGAGTCGAACCAACTCGAAGGCATTTAACAACAATAACAACAACAATGTGAGTTAGGATTGAAAATAATGGGCCAATATCATCTGTGTGTTAGTGTTACAGTGACAGAAGAAATCCTCCTTAAAAATTCTTATAGTGACCCACAGTGAAGTAGCTCTGGTGGCACAGCGATTAAGTGTTCAACTGCTAAATATTAGAGGTCAAACCCATCAGCTGCTCCATAGGATAAAGATGTGGCAGTCTGCCTCTGTGAAGGCTACAACCTTGGAAACTTATGGGGTGGTTCTACTCTGTCCTGTAGATGCGATGTTAATCAGAATTGACTTCACAGCAACAGATTTGAATTTTGTTTTTGAACTCACAATGATGGCGAACTGAAAAAGAGAGAATTGTGGCAAGCCGCAATGAACAAAGACTTTCTATGCAAACTTTGTTCAAAATTGCAGAGAAGTAGGTTGAAAATAGTCATACATTAGCTTCTATACTGCTGAAATCATCGATAAAACTTTCCAAAATTCTACAACCTAGCTCAGCCCCTTTTTCCTATACACATCTCCAGAATTCTCAAAAGCCAAAACCACTAAATGTTCTTAAGTGTTCCCAAAATGTTAACATATCATCTAAATATCTCACTTTCTGTTCTGCCTATGAGACAAGATGGTAAGTTGCTCATGGAGGACTAAGGCCAATTGATCTCTTTATACAAAATGAATAAATATTAGCACCACAAAAATGAATTGGGGCAGTGTTTCAGCCAGGTGACATCAGTGAATGTCCCCACAAATTTTTTGTTCCATTTACCTACCAAAATTTTATCCAGCTCACAAAGGATTTCTCAATTGTGTCCCCATTTTTGAAGCCTTAAGTTTTACATTATTGAAACAATCAGAATATGCACTACTTTCAGAGATTCTAGGGGTAATATCTGCCCAAAAATTGTGTGCATTTAATGTTTAAATTGTTACTGAAAAAGGAGATGTGGCATGGCCATCAAATAAGCTTCAAAAGGCAAGTTGGAATTATCACTAAATATCATCACAGCCCTTAAGACCTGCCCCCAAGAAATGTTATGAAATGTTCAAACATCTTGCCTTCTTCTAGTTAATTCTTGGTTGTTAGTAAAATCCTATGTATTTATTCTGTTCCCCTCCTTACCACATACACACAAACATCTGTTTAAACATAAGACATCACATAAAAAGAGTAATGCCTGAAAGGCTATGAAATACTACCTTGCATATAAAATAAAAACTAAACCCTCGCACTGACCGCCTAAGACAGGCAGTATCCCTTAAACAAATAATAAATAAGGGGGAAGCTGATGCAGACCGTGCAGACCCAGTCAGGAGTTCAAGGCCCTGTGGGCCCAAGCGTTGCAGACCATCCAAACCATAGGCTCTGAGGATCAGACTTTAGCCACCTAG
>NW_006408557.1:20631822-20634723 GCF_000296735.1 Chrysochloris asiatica
TAGAAAAAAAAACAAAAAACTAAACCCTCATCACTACCAGCATGTTCATTTCATCTCTATATTTCATCTTACCCAATGTAGTGCTCGGAATATGGTAAATATTCATTTATGTTTGAAGTACTCAAAAGCATAAGTGAATACATCAATAAACTAACACAGGAAAAGGTATAGGACTTTATTATTTGAAGGATCAAGTTCATAGAAGGAAGTCCATAAATCTCTTGCTCCAGCCGGCTGGATTAGACAGCACTTTCAATATAGGAAGTATGGAGACTAGTGGAGCAAGGGTTTCATTTATGGTGAGATTGTGAAAACTGTGACGGTTGGTAAAATATCATAATCCAGACTCTGATTTTGCTGGTTTGAATATTGAGGTGTCTCTGGAGCTTTCTGGTGTGCTTTGTTATCTTCTTCATTAACACAACATAATTTCCCATTTAAGCATGATACTTCATATATTTCTCCCATTTTGCATTTCTTCCTGCAGTAGCCTTCTACATTCTGAAAGCACTTTTTGGGTCGAATCCCATCTATGCACAGAAAACAACATTGAAACCAGGTTAGTTTCTAAAGTAGAGAGATGACACCTACACCGGTCATAGTACAGCAGCCATCATTGGGGAGTAGAAGTAGTATGCTGTTCCCCCTAAACTATGACTTTCTCTAGTCCTAAGGAAGCCCTATGCTGATAAGAGAAAACTCAGAGCCTTACCCTTGAAAATCATCCCAAATCAAGGACATCCAAGACCCCAGGCTTTTAGTCAATGCCCAATTCCTTCTGAGAAGATTAGAACTTACATAAGAAAGAGCGCTGTGTGCCACATTTAGGACCCTGACAATGCTCTCTTCTCCATGCTCCAAAGTTAACTCTCTTGACCATAACCCAGATCAATGTCCCTAGACAATACTAACTTTTCACCATCAGCCCAATTCAGAGCCAAATCTACTTTTAAAAGAACATTATAGATGACTTTTTAAGTTAATGGTATAATTAGGCTTCACACAGATATGGACAGCAGAAATCTCCCTTTGCCAATACCTATCCTTAGGAGTCCTGGTACGGCACTGCGGGTTAATACACTGAACAGCAAAGTCAGTTTGAACTGCAAAGTCAGTGGCTTGTGCTCACCAGCAGTTCCTAGGAAACCCTAAACAGGGTCGCTATGGGTCGGAACCGACTTGGTGGCACTTAACAACATAGTGATGTTGTTGTTATTGTTGTTGTTAAATGTCATCGAGTCATTTCTGACTCATAGCGAGTTTCCAAGGAGCAACTGATGCATTTGAACCACCAACCTTCAGTTAGTAGTCCAGAGCTTATCCTACAATGCTACACCAGGACTCCTATTCTCATGGGTCTCAGCAATAAATCCTATTGAGACCTTTTCCTCTTATTTAGCCTATATGAGTTGTAGATAACCTGATTCCCCTCCTGATTGTCTCAATGCTTTTAGCTCTTTCAATAGCTCTATCTTTTTTTCTCTAGTATTTGTTCATGCTCTCACTCTCCCTCTTTGTTCTTCTTCTGATCCCAAAGGAATACATTCACTGGGGATCAAACCCAATTTTATGTATACCTATCTCCTTAGAGATCCTAGATTCTCAGGAATTTTTAGGAACATGTTTTTTTCCCTTCTACAATAGCAAGGGAGAAGGGAACTCTCACTATCACATCTTCTACCAGGAACTTAGAGCTTCACATTTGTAAATTCATGTAGTCTAACAGCAGTTCTGGTGTGGCCCTGTGGGTTAATGTGCCAGACTGCAAAGCCATTTGAACTGCAAGGTCCACAGTTCAAGTTCACCGGCTGCTCCTTGGAAACCCTATACAGGGTTGCTATGGGTCAGAGCCGACTCGAACGCACTTCACAACAACAACAGTTCTACAAAATAGAATCATTATATACACTATACCCACTTGACAGATGAGAAAACTGAGGCTCCAAGGGAAAAATCAGCACAATTCATACAACTAGTTATCCTCATATTGTTTAGGCTGAAAATGAATTTGAATTGAAAAAACAATAGCCAGGCTCCTGGGTGAAAATTGTGTTTGCGTTATAAAGATAATTCTAGATGGTGGGTTCTTATCCTGCCTTTGGAAAGGACCTCTGAGAAGACAACTCTGTTACCTTCCTACTTCCCTGGATATTCTCTTCTAAGTCATAGGCTCAAGTGGGGCATCCAGGGGAGTAGATATTTTCTATATCAATGACCCTTAAGAACCTGTCCCCACTCTATGGACAGACCCTAGAATTTCATGGCACATTTAGACAAGTTACCTGTAGACACATCAAAGAGCAGAATAATGAGAACCAGAAACAGCTTCATGTTTACAAGAGAATGTGGCAGCGGAATGTCTTTGTCCAGCGATCCGTGTTACACAGTCTTTCAGGGTGGGCCAGAGTGTTCAGTGCTGTCAGGCTTCTGAGCTCTCATTTTAACCCAGATGAACAGACAAGAAAGCCAAGTCCACCCCCACTTATTCTACCAAATATGGACTCACAGTCACAGACTGTCCCATCATATCACACCTACTCCCCCTCCCTTCAGATGTGGCACCCAAAGACTAAGAACTATGATTTCTCCACATGTGCTGTCAGCCCATTTTGGTCAAGGTTGGTTGATTATATGTTCTGGGACAGTCCTGGTTTATTACAATTATTCCAATGGCTCATTCAATTAATGCTAATCAAAAATAACACAGTTGGTGGAGACCTGGTCGGCCAGCCGTGTGGCAAGACCTGGGGACTCTTGGGCCCAGAGTCAGTGACATAGCCACAGAGGACTAGAGTGGAGAGTGAAGTACTCAGCTGATAAGAAGAGGGCGGATAGATGCAAGAACACCCACACTTGTAGATAATACCCACTTGACCTGGCTCCAATGACTGGATGATCAGC
>NW_006408557.1:20634823-20636224 GCF_000296735.1 Chrysochloris asiatica
TTAACCTTCATTAATATTATTAAACAGCCAACAATTTCTGAAGAGTTACTTTGTAGCAGCTGCTGTTCTAACCCATTTAATCCTCAAACAACCCCATGAAGTAGATACCAAGATTCTCATCATACCCATGAGGAAACTCAGACATACTGACACTAATATGTCCAAAATCACACACCTAGTAAAGTAGCAAGATATGAAGCTCTGATGTCCAGAGTCTACACTTGTAACCACCACACTCTGCTGTCCTTACAGAATAGAAGCTATTTGGGCCCCATGTTTTAGCTAGAAAAAGTGAGGCAAGCGATCTCTTTATAACTAACATTCAATGAAATCTTCCTGGCTATGGATTAGTTACAGAGCAGAGAAGGTTTTTTATTAGACACCTTTATGGCAAAGAGGCTCAGGAATATTTTAATCCATCCCTCCTAACCAGGAGGTTCTTAAGAACGTTACATGCAAAAGAGCAAACTCCTTGCTAAACAGAACTAGAGCTCTCTAAGGGGGCATTTCTCCACCTCATACCCCTTCTTTTAAGCCCATACCCCAGTCTTACCACATACTGACTTGCCACATGAAGCATAAGACTGAAGAGATGAGCAATCTCAAAAAATAATGTAAAAGTGAATGTTGTTCTGGTCTTCTTCACCATGACAGGGACATTGGTTTTATTGCCAATTTAGCCTAAAAGAGGCAAATAAGAAGAATCCACCAAGAAAAATAAAATCATGGATGAGTGTACCCCACATGAACAGAAAAAGCTCTAGAATAGTTTACCTATTTGACTGTGTAGAAATAAGGAGAAGAAACAAGAACAATGAAAAAGCCAAACCCACGAGGGCAGATGATCTTTTCAAAGACCATGACTCCACCCACCAGTGATTGTGGCCCAGTCCCTGCCCTGGAATTTAATCAAACAGATTTGCAACTCCAATTAGTGGACTTGAAAAGATGAAGAGGACTTGGATAAGATCATTTCCCTGGCATGAAGAAAAGAAGGGAAACCTCTCAACCCTGAGTCCTAGCTCTACATGTGGTTTAATCCTTAAATCCTTAATCCTTAAAACAATCAAGGTAGTAGCAACAATTTTGGAGCTAGGTAGCCCGGTCCTGGGTCAACCTCACAATTGTCATCCTTGAGCCCATTGATGCTGCCACTTTGCCAATCCATCTCGCTGGGGGTCTTCCTCTTTTCCTCTCACGGTCCACCTTAACAAACAGGATATCCTTCTCCAGAGACTGGTCCCTTCCTGACAATTTGTCTGAAGCATAAGAGACATACTTGGCCAACCTGGACTCCAAGGAGCACTTCTTCCAACACAGATCTGTCGGTCCTTTTGGCAGCCCATAGCACTTTAAATATTCTCCTCCAACACCATAACTCAAAAGCATCAATTCTTCTAT
>NW_006408557.1:20636324-20641128 GCF_000296735.1 Chrysochloris asiatica
ATAACCCAGTTGGGAAGATAATTAAATCATTATCTAGTCAAAGTACATATGTAAGCACATACAATGATAATTTTTAAATATATGAAGCTTCCAGAGAGCCATTCTAGGAGTAAGATTGCTTTTATGGTGGCTTTAGTAAATGGATTTTATTTTAGCATTTCCCATAAGGCTTTACCTACTGATGCATTTGAATTATGGTATTGGAGAAGCATATTGAAAGTACCATGGACTGTTAGAAGAACAAACAAATCTGTGTTGGAAGAAACCAAAATGCTCTTTAGATGCCAGGAGAGTGAGACTTCATCTCTCCTTCTTTGAACATGTTATCAGGAGGGACCAGTCCCTGGAAAAGGGCATCATACTTGGTAAAGTGGAGGGTCAACAAAAAAGTGGAAGACCCCCACAAGATGGATTGACACAGTGGCAGCACCAATGGGCTCAATTATTACAATTGTGAGAATGTTTCATTCTGCTGTGCATAGGGTTGCTATGAGTCAGAACTCAGTGGTACCTAACAAGAACAATTCATTACAGCTCTGTTCTGCAATTGTAATCTTTCAAAAGATAAAATCCCTTTTGCACAGTACTCATCATCTCATTAAGGAGCTCTGGTAGCATAGTGGTTACGAATCGGGCTGTGAACCGCAAGGTCGGGAGTTCAAAACTACCAGCCGTTCCACAGGAGAAAGATGAGGCTTTCTGCTCCCATAAAGATTTACAGCCTTGGAAACTCTGTACAGGGTCACTATGAGTCGGAACCGATTCCACGGCACTTAACAACAACAACAACAACAACATTATCTCATTATCTATTGGCCCCTACAATCTCCCCAGGGCCATTTCATGGAGCCACATAGATTCCTGCCTAACTACCAGTACTTATGGTTCCCCTGCCTGACTTGTTACTTCTATAATGTATTTCTTTGCGCTTTTCAGTCTTTCTTCCTAATTATATTATGTTCTCTACTTAATTAGCCCTGGCAAGCTCCTAATTTTCCTGGGAAAGGTTCTCTGACTCAACTAAAGGGAGCTGCAAACTCTCTTCTTTGTGCCACCAATGTATGTTGTATATATTTTTGTTGATGGTCATACCACATCATATTCCAATTCTCTGTTGATCTGCAATGATCTGTAAGACCCTCAAGGGCAGACTCTGGTCTTGTTCAATTTGTAATTCTTAATACACAGCACAAAACTCATGTTGTATACTTGCTATATAATTACTGAATGAATGATTGGAAAGTACTCAACAAGTTACTGCAAAATAAAGTCAGTAATAAGGTTAATTAAGGAAACATTTCCTTTTTTAAAAAAAAAATCTATTCATATCATTTTGTAATTTCTGGCCCCAGAATTTTGAATGTATAGTAATTAGGATCTATCTAATTCAAACCCATCAGCCACACCCTTGAAACCCTATACAGGATCACTTAGAGTCAGAACTGATTCAACAGTGCTTTACGACAATCCAAATATCTTTCTGCTACAGTACCTGAAGAAGTCTGGAATTTGTGAAGGCTGATGATGAAGCTCTTAGTGAGGAAAAAATATTTTTGCTATAACTTACTATATATACCAATACCCAGAGCACTTGTCACCCTCAGTTACTACCTATAGTCCTTTGTGACACTTCATTGTCACAGAACATAGAGACTGTCAGGCTTGCAGAATCCCATCATGTTTTATTGACCACATGTTGTTGTAGCCCACCAAGTCAATTCCAATGTAAGAATAGAACTATACAGAACTGTCCCTTAGGATTCCCTAGGCTGCAGTTTTAATGGAAACAGATTGACAGGTCTTTTCTCTTCCTGGGCCACAGGTAATTTCCAAGCACCAGCATTTCCTTTAGCAGCTGGGCACTTAACCCTTGCACCACCAGGGCTCCTAAATTGATTACATTGTTGTTGTTAAAAACCGTTGAGTCAGTTCAAACTCATAATGTTCATAGGATTTCCAAGGAGTGGTTGGTGAGTTTAAACAGTCAAACTTGTGGCTAGTAGTCCAGTGCTTACCCTACAGTGCCATACTAGGACTCATAATGATTGCTAAATTTATAGGTGCAGAAATTGTACGATCACTTTCAGCTATCATTTTTCTCTCTTGATCATAACAGTTCGCATGCTAAGAGGATAAATTAGGTTTTTATTTTAAAATATGGAAGAACTAAATTATTGACTTATGCTACCAATTTGGAGATGTTTGACTTCATCTTCTCTTCTCCTTGTAGATTCGTGCATTGTGTGGTATAAAGAGCTTGCCTATTTGTATTAAACAATTTTCATACAAACCTGATTTTTCAGCAATTAGGAATCATGCACATTCTACTCATACCCATCATCAATTGCTCAGAGAAACCCCAGCATCACACAACTGGAGTCCCTAAGTTGACAGTTCAAACTCACCTAGAGGTGCCTCTGTAGAAAGCCCTGGTGATCTGCTTTTGAATGATCAGTCTTTAAAACCCTATGGAGCACAGTTTTGCTCTGCAACATATGGGATCATAATCAACTCAAGGGCAAGTGATTTATACATTAACTTGTAGGAAGGAGAATTCAAAATGCCCTAAGCCAACAGAGTCTACCTGAAATCTATGTGTAGCCTTATAAAAAGACAAGCAAATTCAGATGGTGAAAGGAGATCATTATTCATCCATTGACTCATAACTCCATTCATTCAATAAAAATGTGTTGATCACTTGCTGTGTGTGTTAGGCATTGTACTGGACATGAAAAATACAGCAGAAACAAGAGATAGAAAGCTGATGCCCTCATTGAGCTTAACGTCTACTGGGGAAAGAGGTACCAATACATAAACAAATTATTTCAACTAGAGATAGACCTATGGTGAAAAGAAAACCAAGTAATTGGATAAATGGTGTCTGAGATAAGGGCTAAATCAATCATGATGATCAGAAGAGGCCTCTGTAAGAAGGTGACAAGCAAAGTAACATGTGGCAGGGTCACCAGCGCATGAAAGTTACATGGAAATATTGCAGGAATACAAAAGCAAACCAAGTCAACTACAACTCACAGTGCATCCATGTGTTACAGAGTAGGACTGCCTCATTGGATTTTCTTGACTTAATCTCTATCAATTGCCAGACCTTTCTTTCATGATACCACTGGCTGGGTTCAAAACTCATTAAAGCTTAGGTCAATAGTCAAGTACAAACCATTTGAGCCACCCAGGGATCTTCATTCTGGGAACAGGGAACAGTAGAAGCAAAGGCTTTGGGAGGAAATTGAGCCTGAAATGTTTGAGGGAAGGAAAGAAGACCAGTCTGAGTGGGTGGCTGTGGTGAGTAAGGAGGCTAGTAGTGCAAAACGAGAAGGGAGAAGTAAGTGAGATACAGCTCATGTCATGCTCTGTGAATTTCGTCACTGGAATGGTAAGATATTGAGCAGTTTAAACCAGTTCCATGATCTGATTTTCCCATGTTCGTCAGTTTGTCATACTGTGGTACCTTGCATGTTGCTGTGATGCTGGGAACTATGCCACTAGTGTTTCAAATACCAGCAGGGTCGCATATGGTGGACTGGTTTCAGCAGAGTTTCCAGACTAAGAACAGACTAGGAAGAAAAAATAGGCGATCCACTTCTGAGGGACTAGCCACTGAAAGCCTTACGAATAGCAGTAAAATCTTGTCTGATATAGTACCAGAAGATGAGTCCCTTATGTTGGAAGGCACTCAAAATATGATGAAGTAGCGTGGCCTCCTCAAAGGAGACATGAATGCAGCAAAGTTTCAGGACCTTCATTTGCTGATGGGGCACGACTCAAAATGAGAAGAAACAGCTGAAAGGGTCACCAATGCATCATATGGAAATATTTCCAGTGATTTGGAAATATTCCAGGAACCCAAAGCCAAACCAGCCAACTCCGACTTACAGTGAAGTGACCCCCTGTGTTACAGAACACAGAACTCATTAATAATAGGAGCACACAACATATGAAGTATGAGTTTAAGAAAATTGGAAGTAGTCAAAAATAAAATGGAATGTATAAAGATCAATGTCCTAAGATTTAGTGACCTGAAAGGAGCTCTGATAGTTATGGTTATCAGTTGGGCTGCTATCCTCAGGATCTGCAGTTCAAAACTACCAGCTGTTCCATGAGAGAAAGATGAGGCTTTCTGCTCCTGTAAAGATTTACAGTCTCAGAAGCCCTATACAAGATCATTTTGAATCAGAACCAACTCCAAGCACATAACCACCACCACCACCACCAGTGAGCTAAAATGGATAAATACTGGCCATTTTGAATCCATCATATAATTTACTATGCTGGAAATTACAAATTCAAGAGGAATGGTGTACCATTCATCATCAAAAAGAACATTTCAATTTCTATCTTGAAATACCTACTGTCTGTGACAGGACACTATCTATAGGCCTACAAGGAAGGTCAGTTAATGCAACTATTATTCAAATTTACACACCAACCACCAATGCCAAAGAAGAAGAAAATGAATTCTGTCATCTTCTACAGGAGTGCAATGACTCCATAACATAAGCACTGGACTGTGAACCACAAGGTCAGTGGTTTGAGCCTACCAGCTTCTCCATGAGAGAAAGATGAGACTTTCATCTCCCACAAAAATTTTTAAAGCCTTGGATACCCTGTACAGGTTCATTATGAGTTGGGACCGACTCAATGGCACTTAACAACAACAACCAAATTCTTCAGTCTGGAATTGATCAAACATATAATAAAATGCATTTATTACCACTAATGTTAGGTCATATGGATGCGAAAGCTGAACGGTGAATAAAGAAGATCATAGAAGAATTGATGCCTTTGA
>NW_006408557.1:20646853-20651390 GCF_000296735.1 Chrysochloris asiatica
TATTGCAGGTTGTTATTGCAGGTTGTTCCTCCAATCCTGATGCCGTGTTTTTCTTCATATAACCCAGCTTCTCAGATTATTTGCTCAGTATACAGGCTGAATAAGTATGGTCAAAGAATACAACTCTGGCACACACCTTTCTTAATTTTAAACCATTCAGTGTTCCCATGCTCTGTTCAAACAACTGCCTCTTGGTCCATGTACAGATTTCTCATGAGCACAATTAAGTGTTCAGGAATACTTATACTTTGCAATATTGCCCATAGCTTGTCATGATCCACACAATCAAAAGTCTTAAATGTCTTATAATTCAATGTAGAAAACCCTGATTTGGAAAACATTCTTAGTGTTGAAATTTGAATGTATGAAGCATGAGGTAAAAAAACTACAAGAAAAGGATTTAGCCATAAAACAAGGCAAATGCAATGGACCAAGACTCCATAGGTTCAATCACAAGCAAGAAGTTAGATGCAAAAGCAGGCAGTAAGTTTAGGAAAGAGGACAAAGGATATGAAGAGACTGTTACAAGTTATAATTCTTTACATAACATTAGAATTATTTCCTATATTGCTGGTGTGGCACTGTTGGTTAATGCACTGGACTGCAAGGTCAGATTGTTGTTAGTGTTGTCGAGTCAGTTCCAACCCATAGCATTCCTGTATAGGGTTTCCAAAGAAGGGCTGGGGAGCTTCAACTTCTGACCTTGCAGTTCAAACCTACTTTACAGCCTAGCACATTAGCCCACAGCACCACAGGAGGACTCCAATACATACATACATATATATATATATACACTGTGTATTGATTCGATCTCATCCAACTAAAATGCAAGATGCAAGAGAACCTTGATAGTGTTGCTCACTGTCTATCTCCATTGTCAGACATATAGAAATCACTTGATAAATACAGGTAAGCCAAAAATCATCCACACTCTGGCTAAATAATTTATTTTAATCAACTTTTAGAAAAGACAAATAACTCATTTTTCAATATAATTGTCTTGCTTTTCAATACACTTTATTTGTCTGTCAACAAGCTTTCACCTTCCCTTTTTACAAAATGTTTTAGGCTGATCGATGAGCCACGAATGCACCACTGTCTTCACTTCTTCATCAGAGGTGAATCTTCATGCTGGAAGGACTGCTTTCAGGGGACCAAACAGATGAAAGTCCCATGAAGCAAGATCAGGACTATAAGGAGAATGCTTTAATGAAGTTTTTGCAGAGTGTCAACAGTATGGGCAGAGGAGTGCAGATATGCATTATCTTTCAAGATAACAGCTCACTTAGATAGCAACCCTCCACATTTAATCCGCAGTTTAGGCTTCAGCTCTTGAGCGAACATCTCACTGTAACAAGCACTGTTGGTTTTTTAACATTTTCCCTGATAATGTTCTAATAATGGCCCTTGAGAATCACAGAAAATCAAGCATCAATTTTCCAGATGATGGTTGACTTTTGAACTCTTCTCAGTCAGTGATTAAGGATGTTTCCATTCTGTACTCTGCCATTCACTCTCAGGCTCATAGTGATAAATACCTGTCTCATCACCAATAACAATTTTTTAAAAGATACTTTTACCTTCCTCCGAGTATCAGTCCACATGTTGTTTGGAGATGTTCCTGTGCTCTTCTGTGAGTTGTTTCAGTACCCATCTCATACAAACTTTTCAAAACCCAATTCTGCCATGGATTATTTCATAGGCATAGCCATGGATGAGTTTCAAATTATTTGACACATAACCCACTGTCATTCATCTATTCTCCAGAATCATTTCACATGTATGCTCAATGATGTCATCAGTCGTGTACATGGAAGGGTGTTTTAATATAACCAGAGTGCAGATAATTTTTTACTCACCCTTGTGTTTGTCCATGACTAAATTATGAGTTTGCCTATAAACAACAGATAAAGATCCATGCTGGGTTTTTCAGGTCCTTTACTTGCAACCAAGAGCTCCTTAAGTTTCAGACACCCTACTTCATATTTGTTCCTGAGTCAGAGACCAAGCCACAAAATTGGTTATTTTGCCATGACTGACCTCATTGAGAAAGATTCATTACCAATATCTACCATGGCATAAAAAATGGAGGAAATGATTGTATATATGCTTGCATAACTGCCAACCCTGGGGAACAGCATTATAATGTAAAATGCATTTCAAGCACTAAGCCTAATCTGGAATTCCATGAGCTGGTGAGGTGTGATGAGGTAACACTTTGTCACTGACTTGTGAACCCACCTGCAAAGCACTGTCCTGTGGCACCTGCTCAAAATTTCTCTCGCAGTTATCAAGAGTTCCTAAGGGTAACCTATGTTTTCTAGAATACAGGTGTCAAGGACCGGCCTCGACAGGGGAGTTTGGTTCACGAAATTGGGAGATCTGGCGGTGACAGAGATAGAGAAAGAATACACACAAAGACACAACAAGAGAGACAAGAAGACACCCTGAAACCAGAGTGGATGCATAACTGGCCTCAGACAGATCCTGCATTGTAAACATTTTGGTTATGCATGACATTTGCACACCTTGCCAACTGCAATGCCTGCCCGTACTGCAAGCCGCAACACATGCAGACTTTGGTCTTCATCCCAGTTTTATTTCAGGGAGGAGCTTTACACAAAGGAAGGCAGGGTTTATTAAGACGGGGTACAGAAGTGAAATGTGATTAACCATTCAAAACAGGACACAATGATTTACAGGAATCAAATTCTAGAACATACATCACAAATTGTCTTGATAATCTAACATCCTTAATTTTCCAGAAATTCAAGCAAATTACTATATGGTACTTTTCAGGTTCGAATCCCAGGGCAGCAACTCGGTTTCTCCAGGCTAATTAACATACCTACAGCACCTAATCTCAAATGGGAACAGGTTTGAAGGACTGAAAGGAGTCCCGCTGTATCGCTGTGTCAGCTGTCTGGCTGAGATTTGCAAGAGAAAGCAAGACAAGACGCCTAGCTTAGTGGTTTTACACCTGGGGCTATCCGAGAAGGCAGACACCTATTATTCTTAGGACAAAACCCCGGACTTCGCCAATCCACTTTGGGTGAATTCCTCGGGGGAAACTTGTTTTTGGAACTTTTTACAGTCTCGGCTTTAGGAGCAGTTTAATATTTGTCCATGGGTATCAAGGACTCATGTATTAAGTTAATATCAAACATAACTAAATAACTTGATAAAGAACAGTTTGGACGAGCTTCCCCAGTGGCCAGAGTCTGTTCCTCAGAGAGATTTGTTCCCAGAACACCTTAAGCACTGCCAATACAGTGGAGACATTGAAAGAGGCACATTAGGAAACCATTTTCTCAGAGGCTACAGTTACAGGGGTTCAAAGCATAGCAGGAATTAATAGGGCTAAAGAGAATTATACAGAGCTAATCCCACAGTGAGTTCGAAAAAGCCAATGAACCCGGGACGTCCGGAGGTTACTTCCTTGAGCCCACAGGGTCTCTGGCCAGCAAGTCTGAGTGCAGCCACATGCTGGATTTTCGCCTATGACACTGGTCCTCAACACCCCAATACCTGCAGTCTGCAACATACAGGTCTCTAGAGTCATTCTACTCTAACTCCTGGTTGAAATTTACCACGCTTAAAAGTACTTGAGTACTTCTTGAAAGAAAGACCAGTAGGAAAAATGAAAAAACAATAAAGGCAGTCTGATGCAATACTACAAGAACAAGCAAGTTGTTCCCCCAAGAGCTATCAAGGCAAGTGGCCAGGACCCCTCAGCACAAACCCCCTTCCAAGACTAAAATTCAAGGGGAATACATGAGCAGGCATGTAGTCTTGTTGCTAACCACGTTGGTCACTGATAACAGCAAGTGAGGGGAAAACAGCAATGAAGTTGTGAACTAAGTCCAACCACATTCAATAGACTCCTGTTAACCTGGATTGAGGTCTGGTTGGCCAGCAGTATAGCAAGACCTGGGGATTCCTGAGCCCAGGGTCAGGGACATAACCACAGAGGACTAGAGTGGAGAGTGAAACATCCAGCTGATATGAAGTGAGGGGAGATGCACTAGAACACCCATACTTGCAGATAGCACCCACTTGATCTGGCTTCAATGGCTGGATGATCAGAACTCAACTAGAGGAAGAAAGAAGAGGGGGGGAAAGAGTAATCCGCTTAATACCCACTTGACCTGGCTTCAATGGCTGGATAATCAGAGCTTAAACAGAAGAAGAAAGAAGAGGGAAAAAAGACTAATCTGATACAATTTGATGAACTTGACATACACCTATAGAAGCAGTAGCTCAAAAGAGTGATCCTTCACAGCAAGGATCATTCCTACCTCTTCGCACATGGAGACGATAAGGATGGGCAACTTGGACATTGGCTACCCAGAATGGGGGGTTACAGAGGCAAGAAGTGAGGGCATGGAGCAAGATAGAATCTCCACTGAGTAGTATCCAATTTGTCTGGGCAGGGCTGATGAAAGGAGATGCCGATAGGTCTCTTGCGATACAATAGTGAATAATTTTTATCAAGACTGATTGTAAGGGCTGGAAATATAAAGGTAGATGTTCTGGG
>NW_006408557.1:20651490-20652535 GCF_000296735.1 Chrysochloris asiatica
GGTGTTGGAGGAGAATACTAAAAGTGCCATGGACTGCCAAAAGAACCAATAGATCTGCTTTGGAAGAGGTGCAGCCAGAGTGCTTCTTGGAGGCCAAGATGGCTAAACTTCGTCTCTCATACTTTGGACATATTGTCAGGAGGGAACAGCCGCTGGAGAAGGACGTCATGCTGGGTAAGATGGAGGATCTGAGAAAGAGAAGAAGACCACCAACAAGATGGATCAGCCAGGTGACATCATTGATGGCATCAAGTGTGGCAGCAGTAGTGAGGTTGGCCCAGGATTGAACATTGTTTCATTCTGCTGTGCATAGATAGGGTCGCTATGAGTCGGTTTCGACTCGATGGCACCTGACAACAACATCAACAATGTTAGGAATGCAAAAATTGGAGATAAAGAAAAGGGATCAATGATTGCATAACATGGTCTTGATTATTTTCATAGAAATGACACTGGAAATTTCATGATAGAATTTTGCAAGATCAACAATTTATTCATTGAATATACCTTTTTTCAACAACATAAAAGGCAACTATACACATGGCCCTTACCAGGTAGAATACACAAGAATCAAATTGACTACATGTGGGAAGAGATGATGGAAAAGTTCAACAATATCCACCAAACAAAGCCAGGGGCCAACTCTGGAACAAACCATCAATTGCTTCTAAATTATTATAATGAAATGTGCAAAAACATAGAGTTAAAAAACCAAAATGGAAGAACATGATCAGCATTTATCAAGCTGAAAAAAAATGAAAAAAAAATTCCAGCCTGTAGTTGAAATATTGAAGAATTCTATATACTGAACAATGCAGGAAGTACCAAAAAAAAAAAAAAAAAGAAGAAGAAGAAGGAATGCACAAAGTCACAGTACCAAAAAGAGTTGGTTGACATTAAACCATTCCAGGAGGTGGCACTACAGAAAGCAGAAATTATCGAATAATGTCAAATGATAATATCAACCACCCACTGCCATCAAAGTTTATTCCAACACATAGCAACACTGTGTAGGATTTCTGAAGCTGAAATCTTTATGGGAGCA